>NC_056744.1:1252644832-1252672332 GCF_019279795.1 Protopterus annectens | reverse complement strand
CATAAAAAGTAACCACACCTCAAGTTTGGTCAAACAATATGACACACTTGAGTTACTCAGTATCCAACTAACCTTAGGTTAAGTCCCATACCATATCCTTTTTAGGTATAGGTCCCCGTCTATGACCCAGGATAACCATGCCACATATCGGAATGTACTGGAACCACTCACAATTCAGCACAACACTATGGTCATGGGTGATTTCAACTATCTCATCATAAACTGGTATATATAAACAACCACTAACATGCCGGCTCAAAAAGGTTCCTGGATTTTGTCAATGCAAACACCCTGGAACAGTCAGTCTACACACCTACTGACACTGCAAATATCCTGGATCTGGAATGTTGTATACCTCCCTAGTGTAATGTCCTGACTGGTCAGATCAGATCACAAACAGTCACCCTTGAAATAACTATAAAGCCCAAACTCCCAGCAAACACTAGAACCTGTACAAACTTTTCCAAGACTAACTACCCCCTATTAAGCAATGGCGTTGCAGTAAATAAATTCTAACACACACACCCGCCAATCTGAGGGAATATTGTGGCCTATGCAAAAGTTAAAGAAACCCTGTACAGGCACATAAATAACTGCATAGAAATGGCAGTAAAAAATGAAATAAACTCAGGACAAACTTCAAAAACAGGCCACCTTAGTGGATCTCCGGTATGAATAAATGAAAGAAAATCCTGTTAAAAAAATAGGAAGGGCTATGTACAACAGACAAAATATTTTCTTATCAGTCTCAACAAGCAACTCTGGGGACTAATCAAGTCCACCAAAGCCAACTTTGAAGCTAATATAACCTCCCAGGCTAAGGATAACCATAAGCCATTGTTCAGTTATGTACACAACAGCATGCTGAACTAACAGTAAACGGATCTCCCTGTACCAAACTGGAAAATAAAACAAATTTGCTGGCCAATAATTTTAACTCCAATTTCACCTCCATTCACCCTTGGCTTCCCCCAGGACATACCCTCTATCATTTCTTCCCCAACTACCACTAAAGAATAGGTCCCCACTGTCCTCTCAGAAAAAGCTAAAAACATTGCATCCATAGTTCCAGTTATCCATCAATAGACCCAGACAACTACAGACCTATAAGTTTGAATAGTCTTATATGCAAGGCCTTGGAAAGAATTATCATGGACCTGATAAACAAAGACAAAGGAAATCTTTAAATAGTGGCCTGTTCCTCAGTTTTGCCAAATGTAGGTCATGCCTACTAAACCTGGTGGTCTTCTTTGAGAATACCACTAGAGCGATGGATGAGGGGAAAATGACCTGGCAAAGGCATTTGACACAATACCTCACTTGGGTATTACAGACAAACTCTCAAATGTAGGCACAGAATCCTAAGTCACATGACAGATAGCCACATGGCTCATGAAAAGGACACATAAAGTTAGGGTGGGGACACCACATCCACCAAGAGGCCCACAGGACTCTGTACTGTGACCACTCATGTTTGGAATATACTTTTCTAAAGTCAAGGCAAATATAGATAGCCTTTGGCTGACCAAATTTGCTGGTGACTGTAAGCTTGATGCAGTCATTGAATCCCTGAAAGATGTAAAAATCTTTCAGGAGAGTCTGACACAGACAAATAACTGGTGCCACAGTCATGGCCTAAAACTTAAAGCAAAAAATGCATAATTTTACCCTTTGGGAAGACAACCAACCCTGCAAATTACAGCATTGATATCACTCCCCTAATAGTAGACCCAATGGTAAGAGACTTGGGAAACTGGTTGAGAGCAACCTTAACATTGATTTCCATGTGTCCATGGTGGTTAGAAAGTCCTACATGGCACTACTTATAAATAAGGGCATTGTCCCACTATACGTAACCCTAATTAGACCAATAATCAAGTATAATGCACCCTTCAGCATGGATCTAACCTGGAATTTGCAATAACTGGAGTGGTCACAGCGATTCCTCACTAAAAGAACACAAGGTATAAATAACATGTCCTTTCTAGACCACCTCAGAGCCCTGTCCCTGTACTCTGTCTCCTACAAACTACTGGGGGGTCATCTATGCCTAACCTACAAGGCTTTCTCAGCTCCAGATGTGACTGATCTGTTACACATTCATAAGACAAACAACAGTAGGATTACCTGATCTAAGGATCTAAAGCCTGACTGTGACATAAAAAAAAATATGTTGGGCGGACAGGCATGTGTCTCAGAGATTACCCCTTCCCTGGAACACACTTCCCATTCATGTGAAACAGAGCTCTTCCCTAAGCCTGTTCAAATGCAATTTGGACAAATGGATGGGAATCACAAAGTCACTCCTAGTTTGTCGCCTGTGTCCCTTATGCAAAGGGGCAGCTTGTAGAAGTCCTAAGGCACAGGCATAAACCAAAGTCATTCTAGTCTTTGTGCATTGAAAATGTTAAAATTGGGGCATGAATGGCTAGGCTTGAAAAGGTTCTAGGACCATTAGCCTAGTAACGTCATATGATCCTATGAACCTATAATACATGTTCTGACTGACTGCAGATATTACATTTACATTGTGTATGTTATCTCCCAAATGTACTCATGTTTTGTTGTTTTTTTACCTGTTACAATCATATTCTATTTGCAGACACAATATCTCAGCAAACCTTACCAAAATAATTCCTTTATTATTACAGCATGCATATGTCAGTCACATCCCTCTTGAGGTAGCTGCTCTGTTTGTTTAGAATCTACTGGCTACATTCTATACCCTGTCATCCAATTACACTTTCTGGATTGTTTCCTGTACTTGTGATTTGGCTAGAATATGAGGGGTAAGATTATGAAGCAGGCAGCAGACTATGACAAATGTGACACATATTTGTAGAGGCACACTGTTAAGCTCCTTCAAAACATACCAAACCACATTCCGAGGTATACAGATGCATGTTATATTACATTATAACATCTGTCCTCTTATGTGCTCAGCCATATGATGCACAGCTTTTGGATGTTGCTATGCACTGGTGTCAACAAACCACTGTTTTATTGGGTATGCTGGAATCCTGTACATTTTGTTGTCTGAGTATCAGTACTTGACACTTTTCCAGCCAAATAAATCTGACTCTTCACTGACCCAGATGATGTAGAAGTGCTTTATAGGTACTAATATGATAGAAGTGCTAAAAGAACACTCCACTGCTGAGAAGATGAGTGTTAAAGGTGAACCTGGGAATCATGCCTCTGTTGAACTCATTTCATTAAGACAATGTCAGTATGTCCTGGACAGATGTTGGTGAGCAAGTAATACACCCTGTTACGCAACATGTGCCCCACCATCATGCAGCACACCCTACCTTTATCTTTGCTGGATAATGTTTGCCACTGTCATTGACATTTCTGCTCACAAACTCTATGTCTTATGTTGACAATCCATAGCCAGCTGCAGTTGGAAACTTTTGATGAGCTCCCTCATGTGCCTCACATGACCATATTGACATGTGACCTGCCCGAGTTGTCAGCAAGCTGTGTCTAGCTGCAGTGGCTGCAGAGAACTGACAGGCAGCTACCTCTCAGGAATCTTAGTGTGTTGCTCCCTATCAACTCAGTCAAGAGAAATGACGTGTTTGGAAGGTTTGTTGAAAGGCCTTGTCATGCTAGACGTTAACACTACATTTATCTTCTTGTTGTTTATTACACACATTATATATCTAGCTTGAATGTCAACATAATTCTCTGCAAGTTCATAGAGAGGTAATCATGGCAGTGGTCAAAGGCACATATATTATTTATGACAGATACTTTGATGGTAAAGTGTATCTTATTACTTCTAAGATACATTGGAGCCCTACTACAGATTAGCAGGGCTGCAAGGTATTCAGCCACAGTAGAACCAATGCATGATCAGTCATCTGGCAGCCTGGGATGCATGTATATGTAGTGGGCTCCATGCTGAATTTTTATAATAGAAAATGGCTGTGTATCCATCAGGTTGAAGCTAGGAAACTGCCTATTGTGTCCCCCTGCTAACTAATGGAAGATTGCTGATACTAGAATACTGCTATCATGGCATGCACTTGAAGTGGTATGGGCTGGTTACATGCACATTATACCTCCATACTGCAGCTTATGCCTCACAGCTGCTTCAGGGTTACTGTGTTAATGCTGCAACACTCAGTATACTCAGACATACTCAGTACAGTTTATGTAAACTAGGGTCTAAGATGTTGCCACTGTAGTCTATTGTGCATTAGTGCTGCTTTTCATTGTTTTTGCATTGCTGCAGCATTTATTGTCTGCCATTATTAGTGGCATGTCCATTTGTTGGTTTGGTAGTCTCCCCAACTCCACTGCTACACATTTCTAGGGTTGTCTCCAATGCAGCTTGGCACATGTGATATCTCTTTTTTCTTGAACTGTGCTCCTAGTTTTATACATATGCATCTGGTATCTCTTTTACAATTTCTCACTCACTGTGCATGAAGTTGCACAAGTGTGTAACAGACATTTCATAGGTTGCATGTGACTCTATAAACTGCAATGTTAATTTTATCTGTTTTGTTTGCTGCACTTTGGGCTTACACATCACACATTATATTTATGTGTCTTGCCCCATGTTTGCTTACAGACTGACTGTACTGTGCTATATTACTATGTAGTCAGTTTCCAATAGTCAGATGATGCAGTTTAAAATTATTAGTAGTACATTTTGTATGGTAAATCCCTGTAAAAGAGGAGGCACCAGAGCCAGTAATGATGTCTTTGCATGCAGGTTAGTTGACTTGCTTACTTTCAAGTACTCAGAGATTATGAGTAGGATTCAGAAGTAATTTGTGTAGTGCAGAAAACATATTTCTGCAATTGGTAGATGTGAAAAGGTTCTTTTTCATTCAAATGTAAGACTTGTTAGAGAAGACTTTACATACTATGCAGTACATGCAAAGGGGAAAGTAGTGTATACATGTCAGTGACTAAAGGAGGTGCTGCCTTTGAAGAAACATTAAGCATCAAAATTGCTCAAGTGAAGAAAACAAGTATAATCTGGCAGAGCACATGGAAAGATATCTGCATGCACAACAGAAATATTAGGAATCACAGCAGGAGTGGTTCACTTTAGCCAACTATATTTAATTCAAGAGTGCAGGGACCTATGATTCTAAAATTTACTATGCATTAATGTTTGCAACAGCATCTATGCCTTACATACCATGGCTTAGCTAAACATCATATTATTTGCAAGTGGACAGTGCCTTATTGATGGCCATCTGCAGCATGTGCCAGGTATCTGTAAGTTTCACTGTTCAGGTACGGTATTCAGGTCCAAAGACCATTGAGGAACACTGATCACCTTGCATTAGGGTCATATCCCAAATCACCAACTCAGGTATCAAGATTAAGTCTGAATGTGTCTAATTTTTTTGATCTCTTAATCCAAACATGTAGTATGTTCCACAATGATTGGATTCAAAGTTAAATATGAGTATAAAAACGTTTTTACATTTTTGATGTGAAACTTTAAAGTTTTATTTCTAAGTTCTATTTTAACGATATCGTTCTATATTAATAAGTACCTGTAGTGAAACTTCACGAAAATCTTTATATGCCAAAATAAATGTTCCCTATATATATATATATATATATATATATATATATATATATATATATGGGTCTACCTGAAAACTCCGAAATTTCTAAACGCCGACGACGAGAACACCGACACCAGAAGATCAACAACGGAGAAGACCGACAGCTGAGAATCCCGACGCTGAGAACACCAACATATTAAGGTAAGTGTGCGATAGGGATGGACATTAGAGTCAGGGTGTAGGTAAGGTAAGTGTGTGATAGTGATGGAACTTAGGGTAGGGTGCGGGTCAGGTAAGTGTGCGATAGTGATGGACTTTAGGTTTAGGGGCAGGTTAAGTGAGTTATGGTTAGGGTGCGGATAAGGTAAGTGTGCGATCTTGACTGGACTTGAGGGTTGGGGTGGATTAAGTGAGTTATGGTTAGGGTGTGGGTAAGGTAAGTGTGCAATAGTGACAGAGTTAAGGGTTAGGGACAGATTAAGTGAGTTAGGGTTAGGGTGCGAGTAAGGTAAGTGTGTGATAGTGACAGACCTTAGGGTTAGGGTTTGGGTTAAGGTTAGTGCACAGATAGTTGTGTATGTAAGGTTTAGTGTAGGTTTGTAAGGTTTCTGGTGTGCTTGTGTTGTGTGTGTGTTTTTCGGGAAAGGTATTTGTTTTGTTGATTGTTGGGATTGTGGTTTGTCGGGCATGTGAAGTTTCATATTTTTGAACTTTCTTTTTTTTCCGGTTTTGACGTGTCGGTTATTTCGTTGTTTTGGTGTGTCAGTGTTATCAGGTAGACCCATATATATATATATATATATATATATATATATATATATATATATATATATACACATACATACACACGCACACACACACACACACACACACACATATATATTTATATATATATATATATATATATATATATATATATATATAAAATAAAGTATCATTAATGAACAATTACTTTCAGTAATATTTTTGTATTTTTGAAAAACTCTGGTTTGTTCATAGCTAAGCTCTGCTTAGCATTGCTATGCCAAGCCAAGCAATGCTTAAATAGGGCCAGTTTTAGCAATACTTAGCAATGTCCAGCTCTGCTTAGCTGGTTTGAGCACTGATATGGAATGCCCGTTTAAGCAGTTCTCAGCTCAGCTAAGCTGGTTTGCACCCTGCTAAGCATTGTCAGTTTAAGCACTGCTCAACTAAGCTTAGCGGGTTTGCATGGTGCTAAGCTTCGCTTAGCATTTTAGAAATGGTCCAATGGCAGCAAAGGGTAGGCAGACAGCCTTATTTAAGCTGAACAGATGGGAATACAGTCAGAACCTTTTGGAATTTGATCACTGCAGGAGCTATGGCTGGAGATGGAGAGGGTGCATGCTTCCACGCACAGTGGTGGGGCATGCTGGATTCCAGGGTCATGGTTGGACTCCTTGTAAAAAGACCATGACAACTGGCTGCTGCAGGGCCAGTGCCAGGGGTCTGAATACAAATCTGAGGCCTGGGACCAGCTGGCATGTGATCTCACCAGTGCAACTGGTATTCCCTCCCACTGGTAAGCAGGTGCATCACCACTACAACAACCTGAAGCATAGGAAGAGGGAACTCTTGGCCCAGATGCTTGGGATGACAATGGCAAACACGTTTGCATGTATAGTAAGCACTGATTTACCAAAGTCTAGTATGAATATCTGATAGACATGTACGCATAATGGTGTGTTTCTCTCTCCAAAGCTACAGAAGAGAAAGCTCGGAACCTGGAGGCCAATGCAGGGCACCTGGCCAGGTTGTTCCAAGAGTATGGTGAGTACACATATATCCTGTAATATATAGTAATATAATTAAGAAAGAGTACAGTAGTAACTGCCAGTAGGTATTCTGTTTTGAGTGTACTGCAATGAATGTGTTCATAGACCTAGACTAATATAAGTCAGTAATGCTAGGTGTATTTCAATATAGATGAAAGCATGAAACCTGCTAATGTGAAGGAAAGGAAGTTACTACTGCATTAATAATGTTAAAGAATAACAAGTGTATACTATATTAATAATGATGTTCAGGTAATAAAGTAGAACTGGATTCATAATGTCAAGTGAATAAATCATCTGCAGTCATAATTTTCAGGAAGTACACCTGCTGTCACAATTGTTAAGGAAATAATGTTAATAATGCATACATTCCGGAATAAGAGCCGTCTTTCAATGTCTGCATTATGTAAATTGCTCAACAATAAAAAGAAGGTTAACTGTTTCATGTCACCCTCAATAAAGGTTTGTTGTCCAAATGTTGCATGTATTTTGGGCTGATGGTCAAGAAACTAACAAGTGCATTTAAGTAAACATGGGTATAATTCCATTAAGTGACAGAAGGTTGGCCGATAAAGAACTGTTTTGCTAAAGTGTAGATGTGGAGCTGTACTACAAGATATACTGCAATATGAAATTTGTTCAGCACTCTAAGATCTGAACCTTGAATAATAATGTGTAAGGTATTGTAGTGTGTTCTCCTCAGGATTGTCTTATGTTTACCTTTGCATTTCAGCAATATGCATTCCAGAACATTGTTATGCTGATGCAAGTGAGTATGACAGTGTAATAGCCGTAGACTGCAAATATACCATCTGCAACTGTAAATGGATCAGGTAGCCAACCCAACACCCCAATATGGTCTGTACACATCACACATATCCCCATCCACTAGGGATTAAATGTGTACACCTGCATTCCAAGTATTAATTCACAGTTCATGTACTATCTCTATCATGCATGCATCTCATGCATGTGTGTTCAAAAGTTGCTGCAGTCTTGTGTGACACTCTACCTACATTACCAGGTCAGAATTTGTTACCAGGTGAACTCTAGGCACATATAAGTCAATGAATGCACAGCAGTGGCTCAGTAGCTCAGTTTGCTAAATGATATGTATGATGTTCATTTTTGCACACACAGAATCCAGGGACAAGTACTACTATACATTTATAAGAACAGACAAGTACTGAATATGTATAGAAACAGCTATGTATTGTTAACGGATGTTCTCCCCACATGAATTACAGGTAAATAAATTGTCTGTAGTAGCTGTTCCAATGGTATACTAATTCATGTGTCCAGATGTACTAGTTTGTAAACAGCATTGCTTAGCAAGGTGATAAGCCTTTATTAAAGTAAATGTCCACAAGTACACTACTATTCCAAGTTAATTAGACAATTAAAACTGTTTATTGTTGGTACAGCTGTATGCCTGGTGCATCTGTGAATGTCTGCTGATAATCTAACCCCACACCTGCCAAGGACAGCAGGATACATGTAAACTCTGTCTACTATGCACAATACATGTTGCTCAAGTGTCACACTGTCACAGATAGTGATCATTGTTGCCAAAACTCTTGGACACAGATTTAGCATCCAGTCGAAGTATGTCAGAAGCACACTCACACATCAGTGCATAGTACACATTGGTAGTCATATATGTTCCCTTGACATGTAATAGTCCACTGTAGTTCTGTACTTGTAGGTGTTACAGCTTTGCCCATCCTGTCCCATATGGATAGCTTGAGAGATATGTATGTACTACAGAAGTTATAGAGCACTTGTAGACATGAAATTGAGGGCACACCTGTAGAGTATACAGCAGTACTGTTGCAATAAATATAGGCCTATACTGTTGTTAATGGAATGTCTCTCTCTCTCTCCCCCCACCCCTTATCAGCATCACAAATATTGTTATTGTTATACTATGGGTATGGTTTACATTTCAGATATGTTGTTTTCAAAACCTTATGTTGGGCCTTGTGTTTTATTATTGTTACATATTAAAATGGTTGCATATAACATACCTTGTTGAAACACCAGTACTTGCTGCACCATCCATAGGTGGAACTACCTCAGGGGACAGGGCACATCCACCTGGGCATGGGCACATAGAGGGAGTAGTCACCTGGCAACAGCTCCCAGAGATGGTGTGCAGGATTCTCTAGCATGACATGGACAATCAACTGTGCCAGATCGAGGCCAGATTGGCACATCTGGAGGGGCAGGCTGGCCCTGGTGCCAGCCCCCAGCACAGCCACCTTCAAGGCCATGAAGGAGCAGTGGTGACTGCCCATGGGTGGGGAGCTCAGTCCCACTGCTGCTGTCTGGGGGCACTTGGTCCTCCGATTCCACAACACCCTCCCCATCCAAGGTGTTTACCCCCCTCATGTGTCATACATCACCCCTGTCTGCTGTCTTGTCTGTCTTGTCAATTTGCAAATGCTACTTCTACCTAGCTTACCTCCCCACATGTACCTATATCCCTTCCCCAACATTCCACTCTCTCCTTAAAAAAATGGACATCTGTCCCACACAAATAAGTTGCCCCATACATAGCTCTCTATTTGGCCCACACCTATACTGCTATTAGTTAATCATCCCAGCAATTTATCAACCAAGCTATGTCACCCACATCCCTCCCTCTGTAATGTGAGGCTCCGAATTCCAACTTGTATACAACATGCACAGCTATTGTACAAGAAATGGAGACCTATGGTCCTTTCCTACACATCCCTACCTGTGTTTCATATTGTTTATCCCCCCTGCTTGCCCCCATTTCACCTCCCCTTTTTTCTTTTCTTGGAAGTAGCACAGGTTTAAGTGGGGATAAGTGTCACTTGGCATCATGGCAGGTTGAGCAAACCCACTTAAAACTGCTTTAATCACATTTTCTCTGTCTGACATTGTCTTGCATATCAGTAATACCATCTCTCTCACAAGTTTCAAACCCAGGACCCTGCCAACTATGGCATAGTGCATTAATCCAGTAAGCCACTGAGCTTGGAAAACTAGCACTTGTTTCCATAAACTTAACCTCTTTATCAGTGATGCACGTCACAAAAATATTCAGCTACTGCCAAGTTTCAAACCCAGTACCCTGTTAACTACCACACACTGTATTACCCCAATAGGCCACTCAGCTTTGAAACCTAGCAGGTGTTCCCATAAACATATCCTGATTATCAGTGATGCATAGCAGAAAAACAAACAGCCCTGCCAAGTTTCAAACCCTGGACCCTACCAACTACAGCACAGTACATTAGCCCACTAGGCCACTAAGCTCATAAGACTAGCAGCTGTAATTCATGTGGGGAGAACATCCGTTAACAATACATAGCTGTTTCTATACATATTCAGTACTTGTCTGTTCTTATAAATGTATAGTAGTGTCCCTGGATTCTGTGTGTGTGCAAACATAAACATATCCGTATTGCCAGTGACACACTGCCTGTACATATAATGGGAAAAATGACAATGTACTTGGGATTGTGATACAGACACGAAACCAGTACACAAAATGTTGATGGATGTACGTGAGGCCTAGGATATTAGGTAGATATGACAACCGCAGACTGTTGCAGAATGTCCACAGTTCTGCCACCTCCATTTGGCACACTTGTTACACAACCTATGCTGTGTGCTGAAGTACTGCCAAGTCAGTACACACTGAGATTATGAAATCATGACAGACCGTTCAGTGTCACATGTCATACACATCCGATCACACATGTTCATGCCAATCCTGTGTAACAAGACTGTATGCATGTACATTTGTCTCGCAAATACACCTGCTATAGTATTGACTCTGTAGCCCAATCTGTTACATTCCTAGCATGCTTAACATTTTTCCACCCACAGTCCTAACTTCCATTCCAGCGTGTTGCATGTCAATTACATGGTTGTCAGAATAATTAAATGTCTGAGCTGTGCAATTTTAAGCAGAACTTTTTTCTGCTATTGCAGTCACTGCCATCCATATTAGCACCTCAAAGGCCTGTAGGTTGGGACACATTTCACAAATATGTATAGGTGTCCTAAATGTCACCTACCACTGTCTGGATGGCACTGTTACTTAACATAGGTACCAGAGACACATGCCTCACCTGGACTGTAATGGATACCCTCAACCTGGCTATGCTGTGACAACAGAGCTGACACTGCTCCCTCATTCACACACTCAGCTTGTTGTTCCACAATGTGTTTGCAATCCCCAGCACAGCTCCTGGGAAGAATGCAGCAGTTGCAGCCTGCAACATATTCAGCAGCATGTTCAGCTACCTGCTACAATGTTACCATACCTCCCAAGCAGCTAAAACAGGGAATCCACACAACACCCATACATAAAGGGTTGAGGAGGGAATGGTCAAGTGACAGGGACATGTGTCGAAGTCTTCTCTTACAAACATACACAGCTGATAGACCAGAGGCTACTGCAACAGCATGCATATTCTGATGCAAATGACACTTACATCTGTCTGTCTCCTCGCTGACCTCAATCCACATTGTTAAACAGTAAAATGCTACATAATCAGAACATCTGTTCACAATGGCCAAACATAGCATGCAAAACTGTCTACATACCACATATATCCAGGGTCTACTTTAGAACAGTGAATGATCAGATGATCGAACGCTGTTACATCAACCCCTAAATGTCAAAACAGCGAACGGCCGGAACAGAGATTTTTTTCCCAGGGAAAAAAATTGCTGGGCCATTGTCCAGGTTGTGCTCTTTCCTCCACTGTAGTCTGATCTAGGAGTTGGTATATTTAAGTAGGGGCTGAGTGGGAAGTGTGGGGGTCGATGGCCCCCACTTTATTTAGTGTTTAGTGTTCTTTTTTTTTTTTTTCTTTTGGGACCAGCAATTTTTTTCCATGGGAAAAAAATATCTGTTCTGGCTGTTCGCTGTTTTGGCAATTTGATGTCTAGGGGTCGATATAACAGCGTTCAATCATTTGATCATTCGTTGTTATAATATAGACCCTAAATCCAAACAGTGGATGGTATTCTAACCTACCCTCTGTGATTCTGTAGTCTCCACACTTTGATAATGTCCTTTCCACCAGCCAGGAACAGGGTCAAGGCCTACATGAAGGCTTCAAATACAGCACTTTGTTGCCATGACTTTGGCTAATGAAAATACAGCCCAGCTGTTCTGAATGCAGTTAGCAAGTCTGAGCTAGAGATTGGTACACAGGCAATCAGCTATTCATGAGCATTGCCTACAAAAGGCAAGCTGCTAACTATGGTACACAGGTCTCTGACTTTTCTATGATGACAGACAGCACTATCTTATCATTCTGCCACAGGATTTCTGCACATAAAGGAGTACAGTACTATACCAGGTATGTAATAGTATTCCCCATGTAATCAGATGCAGTTGGGGGATGCAGGCATGGGAAATATGGATTGCAAAAATAGCAGTCTGTGGTAACTATCTTGGAATTATATGTCACTGTTCATCAGCTGTCCAGCAGCTACAGGCTTCCTTTTTGGCTCTGTCTGCTGTTACATAGATCACAGCTCTGGCCCCTGAGTCCCCCCAGCGATGGTCAGCTCATGTATGAATGTGACTGGATTGTGTAATAGACAATAATGACAGTCACTAGTGGTGGATACAGCTGTCATATCACATGATGTACTGTCAGTCTGCTCCTCTCTCTCTGTGAATGTTACACAGACATAGTTCAAATATAGTTCAGGTGTCCCTGACTGTTCCTGACATACTCTGGCTAAGTCACTGTGTACTCAACACCTGTATATCACCACCTGAGAGCTATGTCTAGCATACCTGTTGACCCCCTACATCAGGACATCAGGTTATAGCCAGTAGTAGTGGAGGGCCACAGGGTCCACCTCAGCAACTGAGTGTGCATATTGAGCATGCAACATGAGGGAATGAATACAGTGCCAGATATTAAAGTACCATAACTGTTTTCTGAGGTGTCTGGCCTGTGACACACAGATTCCCCACAGTCTGGAAACATCCATTACATATTGTCCACCTGTTTTCCATCCACATTTGTCTGGCAGAGGGTCCACATATATCAGGCACATGTACACATTCTGCAAACATCTGTGTACTGCAGACGTGGACACCCACAAGGAGGATACCCTACAACACGTTTGCAGTGCTGTCTGTAATTGTGTCACACAGATGTTGCTGAGCTGTCCCCATATTCCTGTGGTACCACTCACCTATTTGTAGACAGTGGATGTATGACATGGTACTGTTATGTCACCCATAGGGGACACAACACAGTAGATGGCAGTGATGGGAGTGGACACATAGCAATACAGTCTGTCACAGCACACAGGGCCATAACTGGTAAACCTAGGATCATAGCAGTTTACTAGGCTATTGGCCCTGAGGCCCTTACAAGACTAGCAATTACTTTATCCCCAACAGAATCATTAATCAGCAGCTGTTACCCCAGTCATTGCGTGACACAGGTGGGACCCCTGGGACAGATTTGTGATATCCTATCCACTCATGATGGTTACACTTGATGAGGGTCTGCATGGTTCACTGTTTGGCATGTACAGGACATGCATTCCTGAAACAGGGCAGCCTCTGGGAGACAAACCTGTGTCTCCGACAGGTTTTGTTGATGTTGCACATCAGATTCTGGCCTGTTGTGCTTAGTTATGCATGAGGAATTAGACTCACATATATGGGCAGCAGTTGAAAGCCAGGGTCCATCATTGCCTTGCAGGCATGCCACCTCTGGCCAGCCTGTCTGCTACCGAGTGGGGCACTACTGATTAGAGGCTGTCTGCATGGGTCAGGTGTTGGAAGCCATGGGTTACCTTTGTGGGTATTACCATGGCCTTTCCAGTTGGTGCAGATGTCTGGATAGGTACATATCAGGCAGGCCATTGTACTAAATTATTGTTCTACTGACTGAGGACTATAACAGAGGTAATGTCCACCTTTTGTCTGGATGCACTCCCTTTACCTATGAGTTGAGCCGAGTACAAGGCCTTTCTGCCAGTGCCACTACATGATGGTTGAATGTGACATTGTTATCAAACTGAGTACCCAGGTGTCTCAACACAGGTTGTGTGTTTATGGGGTTGCCAATGATGTGGCAAGTAGTGGGGCTGTGTCCTTGCCGTATGATATGATGCTACTGTTTTCTGCATTTCGCTTGAGGCCCGGACCTTGGCTCCAGTCTGCACCAGATGTAAGACCCTGTTGCAGTGTGTTAACATAATTTGGTGAGTCAATGACAGACAGCACACAACTGACAGTTGCCACAGCCTTAGTCAGTACTTATAAATGTGGGGGGCTCAGAACATTAAGGTGTTTCTGATATAGAATGACAACCTTATGCAACTCTTGCACACATGTAGGAAATATTTGTTGTCCTACACTCTTGTGACCTATGTATTGTTTTAGTTGTCACAGGACACACCTGGCCAAATATGAACTGCAACCAGCATGGTGGGATAGGTGTTGGCCATAACACAGTCACAATGCTGCAAGGGGATATACCGTACACACACAAACAAACACACACGTCAGCCACACTGCTACAGGAAATATGCCTCATACACACACATATACACTCACAGAGTTGCCAGTTATGAGATTTAGAGCCCCTTCCTATCTAGTTGTATGTACCATAGTGCTATGTACTTATTGCATGCACCACAGAACTTATGTGCCTGGAAAGTGTCTAATGGTGCATCTGAGGTGAATGACACCAGCAGACCCTGTAAAGTAATCCAATAGGGAGATTAACAGGCCCTTAAAATGGTATAATCATCACACATACGAGGCAGCCACACTGCTACAGGGGGTATGCTTCACACACACACTCACTCACACACAGAGTTGCCAGTTTTGAGATTAGAACCCCTACCTACCTAGCTATATATAGTCTAGTGCTACATACTTATCACATGCGTTACAGGGCTTATGTACCTTTAAAGTGTCTAACAGTGCATCTAAGGTGGATGACACCAGCAGGCCCTGTAAAGTAATCCAGTGGGGGGGTTAACAGGGTGGAACAGACCTTCAAACGTATTGTCGTTGCACACACATAGTCAAGACATACACACAGCTGCAGGGGGGTATACTTACACAGATGCAGTGAGTTGCCCTTGTTGGGATTAGTACCACTACCAATCTAGCTGTATACACTATAGTGCTACATACTTATCGCATGGGCCACAGAGCTTATGTGTCTGGAGAGTGTGTAACTGTGTATCTAAGGTTGATGACATCAGCAGGCCTTGTAACATAGGCCAATGGGGGGGGTACCCAGGTAGGCACAAGCTTCAAAATGTATTGGCACTGGACACACATAGGCAAGAAATACACACAGCTGCAAATGGATATACTTACATACACACATTCACTGAGTTGCAGTTGGGGTCAGAACTAGTACCTATCTAGATGTATACACTTTAATGCCACATAGTTATCGCATGCGCCATGGAGCTTATGCATTTGGATAGTGTCTGCCACTGCTGTTGGGGTGGATGACATCAGTAGCTGCTGACAGGGAGGCCACTGTTGAGGCAGACACCAGTTACAGGGTCATAAAATGAGTGACCATTGCACAGACATAGGCCTGTTGAGTGTGTGTATTCTGCTGTATATGGAATATATACACAGATACTCACAAACACACACACAGAAGATGGCTGATATGTGATTAGAACCCCTACCTACCTACTATTACACACTAGAGCTCACCATACTATTTGCACATGCCACTGGTTACAATTGGTGTATGAGTGGCTGCAGCACTACATCACACTATGCCTTTCTGAGTTGCTCTCTGTCTCTCTCCCCCTCTATATATATATATATATATATATATATATATATATATATATATATATATATATATATATATATATATATATATATATATATATATATATATATATATGTCTATATTAAACGCAACAGATCCATATATATCTCATATGTGCCACATACAGATAGCTAAGGGCGATCATGTCTGATGGGGAGTGGGAGAGACAGTTGAGGTATACATAGCTGTCTGTATGCACAGAGATATATGGACATCACAGTTCTATAGTCAGATGTGGGTTCAAACATGGGCTGAAATTAGCTAAGTGTAGGAGCATGCCCAGTATGACCATCATTAAATAAAATGGTACACCTGGCCAGACCGACCTGTACTCCAGTCTAGGATTTTTTGTGCTATAGCCAATTTTCTGTTGAACCTGGTGCAACAGTCCAGCACCTCCCTGATACAATGCCTGATGGATTTCCTGGATGTGTGCTGTCCGTAATATCTGACTCATATCTAGGATGTGTACCATGTTTATTGGACTGAACAACATTTTCCATAATATGTCTGGTACATTTCACATAGCACTGTGATTTCTTGGTACATCAGTGGCAGATCATTATATATTGATCTGTGGAAATGCTGACAGACATTTTGGTTACTGACTCCATACATTGCAGAGAACCTATGCTACTACACAAACTGTTGTATTTTGCACTTTCTACATTAGTCTGGCCAGTAGTTCCTCCTTCCCCTTATATGTGGGCTTTTCTCCTGGCTGGCTTCAGTTCCAGGCTTTGTCCACAGTTGCAGCTCTATGTAGTTGTAGGTATGCTGTGACTGGGGTAAGAGATGTAATACCACACACAGGGTTACAGACTACAAACCTCTGACTGTACCTGTTTTACAGGTTGTCCAGCATAGTGCTCCATACATCTGCTCTGGTCCTCAGACAGTTTATGTCATACTGTTATTATAAGGCTACATGTTGCCCATACCTCTCAAACTCTTACAGCCATTAATGTGGACAGGGCCATATATAACAGTGGGACATAGGCCCAAACATGGGGACAGGATTTTAATATTGCTCTTACAAACCTAGACAGTTGGTGGGCTGGTTTTGTATTAGCATTTTCCAGTGGGTATGAAGTCTGCATCTCAACTGTCTGTCAGTTTCTCACAGCAACCTTTCGTGATTTGACAAATTGGCCAAAAAACTGCAAATGTTATGACAAACAGGACTGTGCATTGTCCATATCTGTGGCCTCCTGTCCCTCCATTGTCTTTGTGTCTTTGTCCAGCTTTCTTGAAGTAACAAATACTGACATATGGGAAGTCTGTAGAACTCCTACCATAAGTGTAGCTCACATGCAAAACAGTAGGTGCAGCCACTCATGAACCATGTACCCTGTGATGCCCCTGCACTGGCCCAGTAATCAATGAGCTTCAGTCCTCACCACTAGCACCAGTGAGGAAAGTGAACATTGGGAGGATAACAAGTGCAAACACAGTAAATTACAATTTCCCTTAAGAGCACACAAAGATCACAGTCAATCTGGGGCTGGTTTCTCTCCCTTTATCCAGATCTCCAATATGATTTCCCCAATGGCACAGCTATAGGGTTAAGATCTCAGCCGAGTGGTCAAGCCAAAACCTCCAGCACCCTGTCTGTCAATCCAGCGCTTTGTGTCCTTGCCCAAGTAGCTGAAACACACACACACACACACACACACACACACACACACACACACACACACACACACACACACACACACACACAAACATACAGACCCACACACACACAAATGCACACACACACATACACACGCACATGCACACACACACACACACACACACACACACACACACACACACACACACACACACACACACACACACACACACACACACTTTGAGATTTGATTTATATTCAAATACACAGACACTCCTGGGGAAGGCTGGCACAGGTTCACTAGCTATGCTGCCTTCTGCTCAGAATATAAGGTAGTACCAGCTGCCACCAACCACTCTTATCAGATACTATAAGGCCCTTCCCAAAGAGTGACCAATTCTACTGTGTAATGGTACTATTATCCAAATGGTAAGTGTGTCCAAGACTAAGGCTATTTAAGAGTGGCCTATACAGTGTCACCAAATACATATGTAAGTACTCTAAGATCTTAAATATCTCTAAACCAACCAGCCACAATTAAAAGGTTTAAATATATTTAATAATAAATAATAAAGGAACAAGACAATACTCAGTAACTCAATACAGTAACAACAGAGTTCAGAGTCACAGGAAATATTCCTAAACAACATTGCAGGACAGTCTCACATACATACAGAAACATCTAAACTAATCTTAATAAGTTCCTATCTATCTCTAAGAGAATCATTGAAATCTAAGTCTTACTTACAGTGCCAGACAACTGCAGATGAGAGGATGCTGTCAGATCCAAAGATAAATACAAAATGCACAGACTTACTCTCTGAGATAGCTCTTAAGTTACTATCAACAATTTCTGCTAGGTTATCTCAGATTACATCATTCTTTGTCACCTCTGTGTCAAAAACAACTTATTTTTCAGAAGTCTGCCTGGAACTGGAAGTCATAAAATGGTTAAAGACGTTTACCTTTGAAACCTGTAATTTCTGTTTCCAGACAATAGAAAAACCTCTTAACTCTAGACATCATGTCATCATTTGCATTAACTAACTTTATAGCACAGTTGTAAACAATTTCAACTTATTTTCAGAGTTTTGCAAGTTAACTCTGTATGTTCCAACTTCTACCATGAAAACATACATTTGCATAGGCATATAGTTTATACACATTTCTGCTCTTTTCCAGCAGGGTACACTGTTATTACATTCTTGAAGCTCAGTACAGAACATACTGTTCAACATACACTTCTGCACCAGTATTTTAATTTATACATAACATATAGTTTTCTTACATTTGTAAGACAAGCATACAAATCATATTACTATTCCCAAATGACATAGCATTATTTACAAAATTCCAGCTAGCTGGACTGGCAGCTTTCACATACCCCATCAACCATGGTAATGTACTTACCCACTATGCCATGACAACCACCAGACAGTGCAGTTTACTTCCTGACACTATCAACCACAGACAAACATAGCACTTTCACCCCTGCATATTGGTGAAATGGTACATGTCACCAGTTTGATTGGGACAGCCCAGGAATTGTGTGGTCTGCTGCTATTACCTTGTAGACTTACTGTGACTGCAGCTGTATGGAGACACAGGTGTGCTGGGGGTAGGGGACTGTAGCATTGAGAGTCAAGCATCTGTTCTGTGACTTCACTGTATATCATGCCCTCATATAGTGGATTGGATTTTCCTGGCTTGGGGCCTACTGAATATTATGTGTTGGCCAGTATTGGACAGAGAGTTCATGTTGTCCCACAAAGCTGTCAGTTGTCTGCAGCTATCCTGATAGCCCACTCTATTCCCTTGCATACATGCAGCAGGTCCATACATATGCTAACACAGTCTACTACCCCATTCATTTGTTGTAAAGAAGAGCGACTTACCTTGTGCCTGCAGCAGTTGAGATAACAGTGCTTCAGGGCTGTCTCTGTCTGATGCATGCAGTACACAGCAAATGCATGGTAAGGTACAGGTTGTGTGGTGTGACTGGCATCCTTTTTACTATGTATGTGAGTCGGAGTAAGGTGTCAGTCCCTAGGACCCTAGGTTGTCAGTGCATGTGATATGAGTTGCCTCTTTGCCAAGGCCAGGGCATACAGGGCATGCCTATGTCTGCCTATAGGGATAGGCTCAGGGGCTTCCTCTTCTGAGTCCCCTGTGGCTGTGGGGACCTTGGCACTGGTGGGGGGGCTATGTTAACCTTCCCTGTGATGTTTCTGCCATAGCTGCTTCTGCAGAATCATATCGTGTAGCATGGCACATACTGTGAACATGTGTGCACATGTGCCTGGAAAGTACTTCAGGACTCCTCCAGCTATATCAAGGTAGCGGAACCATGATTTGAGCAGCCCAAACACACTCTCTATGATGTTCCTAGTTTGTGTGTGTGCCTCATTATGGAGTTCTTCAGTAGGTGTGTGTGCATTTCTGATGGGTGTCATCATCTACAGTTCTAGTGGGTAGCCAGAATCCCCCAGTAGATGGCTGTATGGGATGTCTCCCCTGGCAAACGTTTGGTACAGCTGTGAGCCATGCCAGATTTGGGAGTTGTGATAGCTGCCAGGGCTGCCAGCACACACATTCATGATAATGCCCTGGCCATTGCACATGACTTGGCAATTGATGGAGTAATACCCCTTGTGGTTGACATAGACTCTACCCTCTTCACTGGGAGGTGCTTTGGTGTGCACATGAGTGCAGTATATGGCACCAAGTACCTCAGGGTAGTGTGCTACATGGTGAAAGAGACGAATATTGCTGACCTTCTCCTCAGGAATGTGGGGTAAATAAATGTGCTCACTGGCATGTGCTTGTATGACATCCAGGAAATGGTGGAGTACCCTGGATGCAGATGACTGTGAGATCCCCATTATATCCCAGTCAGTCTTTGAAAAGTGCCTGTCACTAATATTCTAAGGGCTACACATACCTTTGTTTTCACTGGGATGGGTTCCCCTCTGTTGGCTCTGGGTCTGAGTTGAGGTTGGTAGAGCTTGGTGAGTTCTTGTAGTATGTCCATGTCCACCCTGTAGTGCTCTACAATATCCAGCTCATGTAGCCCCTGGAAGGTCACCCTGGGCCTGAACATTCTTCTCCTTCTTAGTCTGGGCCTATTGTCAACATCATCATCTTCACTGACCTCAGCCTAAAGCATATACAGATGTTGCAGAAAAGCTTCAGCCTCTAGCATTTTGTCAGGTTAAAACTCCCAAGTGTGTACTCCAATGGTGCACAATATGTGGGAAAATCAGATTGTAGGGTGTATGCATACTTTATAGTGGTGTGCTGCAGTTGCAGCCTGCATGATTGGCTCATTGTGTTGCATTCCACCTGATAGGTATATCATTAAGGGTTTGAATGGACCAGTGTCTGTTGAACAGGGCTTATCAGTCATTTCTACCTGATTGGCTTTCCCATGCTATTTTTTTTTTCCTATTTCTTTCACTGTTAAGCAGCGCAGGATGCCACACAACCCCGCAACGCTAGTGTAAACAGTGTTCAACAGTTCTGATACTTCCCCAACTATGGCTATGCTTAGCTTTTCTTAAACTAGTTAAAACATGCTTAGCAGCATCAGACACACACACCCCTGCTTAGCTGTGCATAGCTGAGCTCAAACAGGGGCTGCTGAGCTCCAATCCATTTTAACAAAGTGTGACACACCTCCTTTTGATGTCAGCTACCTGCTCTACCACTACCTACACAGTTCTCTCCCAACCACGGGTTGTATCTGTGGACACTGTAGTCCTTTTTGCTATTCAGTAACCCCAGCTCATTTACATACATCTAATGGAGTATACCCTAGATACTTCACTACTCCAGGGCCTGCCTCCATAGCAACCACTGTCCCCTGCCATTGTAATACTCTGCATGCTAGGCAGTATAATGCAATATATTGGCAAATTTGTACTTTTCACTTTTTTACACTTTTTATTTTATTTTTTTCATAATGGCATGTTTACATAATATATACAGTATATTTAAAAAATATTATTTTTAATGATTTGTATTGCTTTCTGAACTCACTGGCCATAGACTTGGCCATTTGCAACAATATGGTACCATATCCACCCTTTTTCTTAGCCTTTTACAGCCTCTGTCTGAAATTTACAGTCCAGTACACAGTTTGTATCCGTGTACATTTCTTCCATCAATAGGGCACCTACACAGGTACCTTTATGCTTACTGGATCACAAATCAACCTCATTTGCATGATTTTCACCAGCTTATGAGGTGATTTGCATTCCACAGACACCTCTGTGTCCACATGCTTGTGCATGCCCCTCAACCCTGTTTCCTGGATCGCTCAGTCGGCCATGTTCTGTGTTCAGGCCATAACACTATGCCTACACAGAGAATTGCTCCATTGTAGGCTTTATTGAATTCCACCCTATAACTTTCCTCTTGTTCAGTTTACTTAAATTCTTGCAGTTGTTGTCAGTATAGAATCACCAAGATCTCACAATCCTTCATCATCACATTATTTTGGTATGTATTACATATTGTCTCTGCCAAAACATTAGGATCATTGCCTTGTATTTGATGTTGAGATTAAGCTATTAATACTAAATTTCAAATCATGGTTAACATACGCCCAAGTGATCGTTAATGTTTATTTTTATTTTTATTACACTTTGGCATTCATAACTATCAACATCGCTGATCGTTCTTTTTCTTTTCTTATCAGATACTCAATAATTATTTTAGCATAGAGCACACTAGGATTTTCACATCCTAACAGCCTATTCATGTGCTTAAATGTCATGTGATTTGTGTGGGTTGGTTGATAATATCATGTCCTTCTAAATGTGCCTCTACATTTTCTTTTAAAGTTCCTTTAACTAACTGTTAATCTGAGCCATCCACAATGTTATAATTTCCTGTTCATTTTGATCTTTCTACTTTTTCATTTATTGTTAATTCAGGAGCCTTCTTACCTCACTGGTGAATATAATTTTCACTGATTTCACTGATATTTCCTATTGCCAGAATTAAATCATAACTCACACTTCAATTCTGGTGATTGTTATAAACTTCCATTTTGAATTTCCCATTTTTATTAAAAAGTTTCCCTTTTTGGGGGAGTGGAGCTTTGTGAGTTTTAAGCCTGATATTTTTACTTTACCTCTTTTTTAACTGTAAGGTGAAGTTTACTAATTAACTTGCTATTGCATGAACCTCCATTACAGGTTTCATATTTAATATCATCCTACACACAAATTCTGTAACTGTCCTAAACGGTATACAATTACTACATGAGCAACTGGATAGGTTACCTATTCTTTTGATGTATAGAATTGAAAATAATTAATTTATTTTTATACAATTAATACAAGATGTAGGTGTAAACACGTGTGGGGTTTTTATATATACACCACAAATGCAACATTCTATGAAATAATTATTTTTTAACATATTATCAAACACATAAGTGTTTAAGGAATCCATGTCAAGCAGTATATACAAATACCAAAATGAAGACTTAAAGATGTTCTAATGTGTTATATTTAAATTGACCAAATTATTTACTTATATAAAACTAACTAGTAAAGTTAATAATGATGTTTAGTTAAACAGAAGTAAGCACATATATAGTGTGAACAAAGAAAAAACACCTATAGGACATTAATAAGTTAAGCCAACCAAAGCAAGACTTTGTTTTATCCAAAAGAAAAAATAAACATAATTTGCCACTTCACTCAGAAAATTACTCTCTAAAGATATAGATGCTCTTAAAAAGTTCTGTTAGTTGGCAACTCAGACAGTGAAATAATAACAATGAATTAACAAACTTATTTAAAACTTTCAACCAATGTACTACAAAAGAATACTCCTTAAAATAAAACACAATGTAATGAGGTGGTGACTAGATGATATACATAACTTAAATGCAGAGTACTTAGAAACAGATATGGAACTATTACTGTACACTGAGTAGGCCAGTGTGTGTAAATCAAAGTAATAAAAATGTTTACCCACCTCTAATTTGTAAGGATGGATAAATTAATATAAGACAAGTTCAGAGTTGTATAATCGAAGTGATGTAAACAGGCACTGGTCTACCAGTCTTATGATATTGCATCATCATGCAAAGACGTGCAGAGCATGTAAACAGGTACTGGTCTACCAGTCGCGCTCATGATATTATGGTATCATGCAAAGATGTGCAGAGTATGTAAACAGGTACTGGTCTACCAGTCTGATAATATTACGGCATCAAGCAAAGATGTGCAGAGCATGTAAACAGGTACTGGTCTACCAGTCTGATAATATTACGGCATCATGCAAAGATGTGCAGAGCATGTAAACAGGTACTGGTCTACCAGTCTCATGATATTACGGTATCATGCAAAGATGTGCGGAGCATGTAAACAGGCACTGGTCTACCAGTCTCATGATATTATGTCATCATGCAAAGATGTGCAGAGCATGTAAACAGGTACTGGTCTACCAGTCTCGTTTGTGATATTATGGCATCATGCAAAGATGTGCAGAGCATGCAAACAGGTACTGGTCTACCAGTCTGATAATATTACAGCATCATGCAAAGATGTGCAAAGCATGTAAACAGGTACTGGTATACCAATCTCATGATATTACAGTATCATACAAAGATGTGCAGAGCATGTATTTTCTTCTTCTCAATGAAGTGAGATGTAGAGGGCTGCTGTACTGGTGTCTGCTCATAAAGGGATGCAATATAAACTCCCTCATCCCTTTTTATTGCAAGCCATGCTATGCAGTAGGTCAATGAGTAATAATGGCAAAGTATCAATTGTGTATTCTTCATGTCTTAAAAACGACAGGGAGAGAACACTAAGAAAAATAAGAGCAAATGTCACCTTAGAGCCTTGACAAGTACATGAGGGTAGACACATAAGAAATAAAAACATTTGACAACTGCATGAATATAGTAAACTGATGTCTGCTTAGAGGGAGAAACAACTTAAACTCCCTGGTCTCCTTTTATTGGTGAAACAGCCATCACTCAATAGTGTCCACTAAGTCACCAGAAAATGATGGCAAATATCAACTGCATATTCTCTGTGTCTTAAAAAGATGGGGGCAAGCACAAAATACAAAATAATAAGAGCAAATGTCACATCCAAGTCTGCAAAAGGGTGCAAGGATAGATACGCAAAAGAAAAAATAATAATAAATAAAATAAAAGCACATACCAGTTTTTAAGTTGGCATCTGCTTCTAGATGGATGAAGATTAAACTCCCTGGTCTCCTTTTATTGGATGAAACACACATCACTCAATATTATCCACTAGTTCACCAGAAAATGATGGCAAGGTATCAGCTGCATGTAACCCACATTTTAAAAATAGATGAGAGCGCGCACAAAGCAAAAATAAGAGTAAATGTCACCCCAAAGCCCTCAAAGGGTGTGAGGGTACTTACACATAAATAAATTAATAAAAACTCTTGCCAGTTGTAAGGATTTAATAAAATTGACCCATGTATTATGTAAACACACATGTGGCAGAGACACACAGAACAAATTAATGTATCCTGTAGAGTAGTTACTGTGTTTAACCGGTGTAGGACGTACACTGTAGGACTTGATCTGATCACACTGTGTATCAGCTATTACTACATCACAGTACAAGCATTAAAGTGTAATGTGTACCACCTGTTATATTTAGACAGGTGACAACAACAGATGATGTAATGGCAAGGCACATGCATTCGGTATAGGCCCTAGGGTATACAGAGTGGTTAGACAGACTACTCCTCATTAGTGGCATGGAACTATTCATTGGATGTACCATGTCTCATACCATGGGTGTTGCACAGGATGAAACTCATTGTGCTCCATGAGGTTCCCACAAGAGGTTTTTTTTTGTAGTGTTCCTCAACATCTCCTGTTCCATGTGGTGTTCTATGGACTGTACCCCATATAGTTCTTTAAGGTTTTCTAGTGTGAATCATCTTAGTGCAGCTTTACTTAGTGGCTGGAGGTCTTCCAGCACAGGATTCTGCATTTTAAGTATGTCAAATGACAACTACCAAGGTGACATATTGTATGGTGCTCTTTGTCAGGGCAGGATATAGCTGTGCAAGAAGATGCTGCAGACCCAGAAACCCACCACATCATACTGTGACAGGAGTTTCGACTATAGGTGCAGCTGGTGTACTTTGGTATCATACATCATCTGCAGATGAATGTGCTGCATCTCTAACATGTCTGGTAGATCTGGTGTCATATGCCATCATTTGGAGGGTGCAGCCAACAGGGACTGTGTAGACCATGAGACGAAACATGAAGCACATCCACTGATGATATTACTGCTCAGCATCTTCATGCTTAATGCACAACATGGCAGTAATCTCCTGGATGGTATGTGTGGCAGCAAATTGGGCTTGGCTAGCTAAGGACTTATGCTTTCTTTTTGGGGGATTGTACTCTAGAGTCAGACCTGGGCAGTAACTTAGAGTTGTGGCTAAGGTATTCCCATGTCTGATGCAATACCAGTATCTGGTCTGACATTCTGCTAATGAGGCACCATAGAACTTGGATGCCACCAATATGGTATCCTTATCAGCCACATTACTTGAGTCATGGACACTGGTATGCACACCAGCATCCTCAGCTACACTATTACCTGTGAAAGAATATCTGCAAGAACAGTAAATATAACTGATAACAGGTCACCCAGAGTGAACATGTGATAAAATGTCATGTAGTGCAATCTCAAGGGTAAAGTGAGCTAAACAACTATATATGCACACCTGAGACAGAGGCATGCCCTGTCTATATCCTTGAGATGCATAAAAGGAAAACATTGGCTACAGTACAAATAAAAATACAGCAGGCAAAACTGTTCTGCATATGTTCTAGTTAAATTTCAAGAGTAATACTGAACAAGCTTATTATCCTGGGAGATCTGAGACCATTTATCCCTATAATCCCAGGAACATCATAGCTATCAGGAAAAATGCTGAAAACAACAGATCCAGACAAGATGCTAGAAAGGTTTAGATCTCTGTTAGCAACCTACTGGTGCCCCACTACATCTTATGGCATAGTATCCTACATTGGTGTCCCAGTGCCTTGTTATCTATATGTCAGTGACCCTGTGGTGTTTGAAGAATGCATAAAACACTTATTTTATTTATTTAATACTTGTTGACTGGGAAAGTCCGACTAGGACAGACTGTATTTTCAGTGGAGGCAAAGTGAGAAACGCTCCAGATGCATGTCTTTGGAATGCAGGAGGAAACTGAGTACGAGGAGGAAACCCATGTGAATGCAGGGAGGACATGCAGACTCCACACAGAAGGCACCCCAGCTGAGAATTGAACCGGAGAACCTCTTGCTGTGAGTTGACAGTGTTAACCAGTGCACCACACTCAAATGAACCTTAACAGAATTTTTTTCAGGATAAAAGCCTCTGTACTCCCACTGTGAGGGGACATTCCCAAAGCCCACATTCCCCATGAACTTATCTATCTGTATATGTATATCTATCTATCTATATATATATATATATATATATATATATATATATATATATATATACTTAATTCTGAAGTTTGAAAACTTTGAATTTCATATGGTCGAGACCATATGATCAAAGTTTTGAACTTCTAACCGTTTGAGTGGTGTGATCCCCATATAGCACAGAATGGTATATTTACTGTTTTCCTCTCTGTATTGTGATCACAGAGTTGGTATATTTAATTTAGCAGGGGATGT
>NC_056744.1:1252417332-1252639832 GCF_019279795.1 Protopterus annectens | reverse complement strand
CAGGTATCATCATATGCACAGGGTGTGGTGTGGGTTTGCCAGAGGCCTAGGCTGGGCCATACAGTTGATATCCATGTGTGTGTGTGTGTGTGTGTGTGTGTGTGTGTGTGTGTGTGTGTGTGTGTGTGTGTGTGTGCTCGTGTATGTGTTTGGAAGGATATCTTATAGATGGGCAGCACAGAGGTGCTGTGTGTGTCTGGAGGTGACCTGCCTGTGATACAGATGTGTGTCTGTATGTATGCCCACAGTCACACCATGTGGGTGCCTTACACAGGGCTATGTTGGACAGCTGTGGATCATGCATGGTAAGGTGTCCAGTTTACTCTTTCCAGCCACAGACACATGAACTGGTCCTGCCAGGGGTCTCACTAGCACCACCAACCCAATGCCAGATGCAGTACAACTTCCTGATGGTGACTGCTATCTGCTGGATCTGTGTCCCTGATGGGACCGGCCAGGACCATGTGCCCATGACCTGCTCCATTGTGATGTGGCCAGTAATCCACCTTTGGTAGTGCTGGTGTCACTGTCACTATGGAAGTGCGAAGTTGCATGGCCCCATTGACTCTCAGCTGATGTTGGTGCTGACCTACATATCCACATGGCCAACACCCATCTCCCACCACGCGCTCTTGCAGAGACATGCCATGGTCGAGGATTGCCAAAGTTTCACTCCACCATCTATTCATGACCTCAGTATTTTGGCGTGTGGCCTCAACAAGGTCACTTATATCAAAACATAAATCAGGAAGAGTTGCATCCACCAACCTGAGTATTTGTCTGATGTTGCATTGACTATGTGCCTCTGCATCCATGACAGCCCAAAACATCCATCTGGTGACACCTGCTGTGGCACTTGCGACAGCATCTTGATGAGCAGCAGTTGTCCTGTGAGCAACCCTGTCCATCCACCTGTGTAGGACCTCACCTGTACTCTGGCTATGGCCAGTGTGTACACTCACACCTGCTATAGTCACCACATTAGCCTGTTCCATGCCACCACCTGCTGAGTGTCCATCATCTGTGGCTGCTAGGGACGGAGCACGTGTGGGCATTGTGACTGTTTGCAGGGACATTGTAGATGACTGTGGGATGCCAGCCAATGGTACAGATTCAGCCCCTAACAACACCACCTGTGTCTGAACATGACCATCATCATTACCAGAGTCTGCAGAGACACTGACATCAAATTCTGATCAGGAGGGACCATGACCACCTGTGGGGGAAAGACAACATATATAAATTAATACCTGCACTATACCATTTGCTGCTACACATACACACACATACACATACACACACACACACACACACACACACACACACACACACACACACACACAAACACACACACACACACACACACACACACGTACACACATACAGGTGAGATGGCAGACAGGTATTACACAGACCTCACAATAGCCAACTGGTGATATTCAAAATACAGTCAGACCACTACATACACATCTTGGACAGGCCCTCAACATCTTGCAGTGCAGCCCTTTGCACTTATTGTTACTACGTATATACACCTCTGTGATATTTGAGTAGTGTTAGTAGGTGATGGCCCTTCATGTAGCACACACTGCACCTAGGTACGCATAATTATAGCTACGGGCTACTATACAGTTACAATATCACCCCCACTACCTACCTGCCTACTCCTTAGCTATTCACCTCTACTGTACCACACAGGTATGGAATAACTACACCTAACCCGAATACCTGCATGTAATCTATCCAGACCTGTGAAACAGGAATCCTACCTCACCATAAACTAACCTTTGTCAACAGTCATACCTGACATATAAACCTGACCTAAGCATGGATAATACCGACAGTTTAACGTAAACTAAGCATGATTAATGGGGGACGTAGCGATGTTATGTCTGTTACCCTCTATGAATGTGAACACCCCAGTATTAATTGGGATATGTAGCTGGGGTCACTGTAGAGCTCTACACCCTGGGCCACCACTGACAATGGACAAGCATACAGTCTGACTGTCCCAGTTGAAAGATGTGAAAAAAATGCATGATGTTGCACGTGTGTATGCGAGCAAGCAGGTGTAAGCCTGTTTGGCCACTGGTATGCGAGTTCTACACTGGTGAAGCAATGTAGAGGCTAATTAAGTGCAAGACTCCGCAACCAGAGGTTAGTAATGCTGTGCTTCACACAAACAAGCGCCTACCCACCTACAAATGTTCTACAGTGCCTTAGTCACCCTGTAGCCAACAGCTGTTGTTGTGGCCATTAATGAAATAATCTGCACTGCCAGGTTGCAATCTACCGACCCTGCACATTATAGTAGACGTGAGTTCCACTAAGCCATGGCGGATACCAGATACCAGATATAAGTATTTTTTGTGGCTTTCCCACTGTTATTTAAGCCAGCGACTGCATTTCGCCTGTTTTACTGCTACTTTAAGTGATTTCTGCATTTTACACTGTTTATTGCACTTTAAGTTACTAATTGTTGCAAATTGTTTCTGTAGGCTACACACTAAAGTGCGCTAGCCGATTTACAGCATTTATAGCATTTACTGTCTGTTTTTTCCTTGTCTCTGTAATAAAACAAAAAAATCTCTTGTTTTCCCGCCTTACTGAACTAGAGTAGTCCAGTTTCAGAGTTGCTGATCCCTGGGCTTTGTTTTTAGTTCCTGTTACTGATCCATTGCCTTATTAGGAAGGAGGGAAGTTTCTTTGCTTACCAGTGGGAGTGGGAAGCACTGAGCGGCCTTTTTGTCCGATTTGGTGAAGTTTCAGCCAGAAAATAGTAGTCCATTGGTCGTTTTGGGCCAATTCCTTGCTCCCTTCAGCCCCCTGCTATAAAACACGCTAAATGCGCGTAAGCGTGATTTAGCACAGAGTTACCACTGCTGCACACAAGAGCAGCAGCGGTTAAACAAGGTTAAACTATTTGGGCCATCTAAATTCCACTCTTCCAATTTTCCCTTAGAACTACCTTCCTCGAGCTGTACTGCTGATCTAACCAGCATATCCTATAACTGAAAAGTTCATCTCTACTTGATTCCCAAGTAGACTATTCTCTATCTGTAAAGCCTAGCACTTATTCCTACAGTACTTGCACCTTGATAAAGCACTCTTATTATAGATAGTACCCCACCAGCCTAAAACCCACTTCCCCCGGAGTCCTTTGAAAGTCTCTTTATCTACTACTTCTAGTATGTCGAGGGATCAGTTGCTAGTGTCCTCTCCAGCTCAACTGGTGAACCTGGGAATATTGAGGCAATGTTACAATTGCCTCATGTACCTGAACAATCCTCTCCTTCTCCCACAAAACACAAATACATGCGACAGATGCAACTATACGGCCAAACTGGAGGCTGTGCTCTCTCAACATAGGACTGGCAAGACCAGACAGGAGGAGAAGGTAACCACACACAATACATACCCAGTCACACATGGTACCATCACAACTTCAAATCATACACATACTCACACAAAGACATACTCGGAGGCTCTGATCAAAATTTACCAAAACAGCAGAGGCCACCAAAGCAGACACCCAAACAACTACCACCTCACGACCCAACACATGCAACACATAGACCACACAGTCATAGTGTCAAACAGTCACAGCCCTTAAGGCCAAACAAAATGCCAGACACACTTGTCATTGGTGATTCCATAGTCAGACACACTGACGTCCCGCTCACCAGACTGAGTAAAGAGAAGGTCACAGTAAGCTGCCTGTCAGGCGCTAGAATCCGCCACATAACGCAAGCACTCAGGTCTCTCAACAGCAGGTACAAGTCTGACTCAGTCATTGTCCACGCTGGTGTCAGCGACCTGAGGCGTACCTCCTTGGACTACATGAAAAGGGACATCGAGGAGCTCTCTGATTATGTAGCCCAGGCAGGTATGACCCTGACCTTGAGCAGTATCCTACCTTCGCCTAGAATGATGCCACAATACAGTGATAAGATGATTAGCTTTAATAATTGGCTTAAATTCTGGTGTCATTCAAAGGGGATCAATGTCTGTCTGCCTGGGATGACATGCTGGACAAGCCACGCTGCCATGAGGGACGGCTTGCACCTGTCACCCTGGGCTTCGGATATTGGCAAAGGCTCTTGCCACCCCATAGTGCCTTTTTAGGCAAGGCTCAAATTCTAAACCTACCACCCTAGAACACCAAAAGGAAAAAACTAAGGGTAATGCTGCTCAATGCCAGAAGTCTCAATCTCAAGATGCACGCACTCGAGGCCCTTCTCAATATGGAGAACATCGATGTCTGTGCTGTGACAGAAACCTGGTTCAAGGCTCCTGAGAGCACTCCAGCACTAACAGGTTTCACCTCATATCATGCGTTCCGGCCCCAAAATACGGACAACACCAAGAAAGGAGGGGGGGTGTCCATATTCATAAAGGACAGCCACACCTCAAGGTTGGTGGCAACGCACGATGCATCGGAGACCATCCAGGTGCAATTAACCATAGGCAAGACTGCTCTGCAATTTGTAGCATGTTACAGGCCACCCTCTCAAACTCAGGAACCTCACATGGCCTTCCTGAAAACATTGGAGGGGATAAATGTATCTCCAAACACCCTAACTTCAACTACCCTAATATAGACTGGGAACACTACTCAAGCCCAAACACTCTAACCCAAATATTCCTGGAGTTCATAAACTCAAATGCCATGAAACAACTAGTCACCATCCCTACAAGAGGAGAAAACATACTTGATCTCATCATCACGAACATGGGATCAAAATGTTCAACACCGGAAGTATACCCCTCACTGGTGAGATCAGATCATAAACTAATCTCGCTGGAGGTCCTCATCCCGCCCCCACCTGAAACAAAAAAGACCACAGTGAAAAACTTCTCAAAAGCCGATTTCACACTTCTAAAAACTAGTGTGGTCTCCTTTAAGGCCCCTGAGCCAGTGGTAAACATTACTCAAACCGCTGAATCACTTACAAATGCCTTCTACCAGCACCTACAGGACTGCATGGATCAGGCAATCCCAAACAAAACTAAGACTCTCTGTACCAAAGGCAAGCGTCCAGTCTGGTGGACCCCACCCATAAACAAGCTCTACAACAAAAGGAGGAAGCTACTACAAGATAGAGCAAAATCATTGAAAGGTAAGACACCTTTGATCATTATAAGTAAAAAACTAAGAGCTCTCATAAAATCATCCAAGGCAAATTTTGAGAGAAAAATCGCCAAGGACTTAAGAGAATCATAAGGACTTCTTTAGCTATGTTAGAAACCTAGGAGGAAACTCCCAGATATGCTCAGAATTAGTTCAAAATGATGTGAAAATTACTGAACCTACACACATTGCCAACATACTGGCTGACAGGTTCAGTGCAAACTTCTCCCCCCCCTCCCCCCCAAAAGGAGAGATATCTATTCCAGAGGATTGTAGCCCCCCAAACATCTCCAACACCCAGGTGAGAACTGCCCTCACTAAGGCAAAAAACACAGCATCCATGGGACCAGATGGTGTCCCGGCTGTGTGCTTCACGAACTCAACGAGGAATTAAACCCACAGTTAGGACAGCTGTTTAATCTTAGCCTCACCTCAGGATACATCCAAGGAGTGGCGCACGGCGACTGTGGTCCCACTTCATAAGGCGGTGCCTCCACAGACCCTGGAAATTACCACCCCATTAGCTTGACAAGCCTTATCTGCAAAGCCATGGAGAGGATCATAATGGAACTCATAAATAAAGACATAGGGAACTTGCAGACTTTGGATCCAACCCAGTTTGGCTTTGTCAAAGGCAGATCCTGCCTCTTAAACTTGGTTGACTTTTTGAGACAGTCACCAAGGCCATTGATGAGGGAAAGGCAGTCCATACAGCCTACCTTGACCTGGCAAAGGCCTTCGACACAATACCCCACTCAGGTATCATCAAAAAACTCATCAGCTTGAATGTAAACCCATACATCAGAAGATGGGTTGCAAACTGGCTAAGTGACAGAACCCACAGGGTCAGAGTTGCTGGAGCCATGTCAGACTCAAAGCCTGTCACAAGTGGTGTCCCACAGGGCTCAGTCCTGGGTCCACTCTTGTTCGGCATCTACTTTTCTGAAGTACAAGCAAACACAGGAGGGTTATGGCTGACAAAGTTTGCAGATGACTGCAAATTGGCGCCATAGTCGAAAACACATCTGACACAGATATCCTCCAGAAGGGCCTCACAGAAATGGATAACTGGTGCCAGAGCCATGGCCTGAAGTTAAACTCCAAAAGATGCATAGTCATACCCTTCGGAAAAACAAGGTTACCCCTAGCTACCATATAGGTGGCAATCCACTGAGCACAGAAAAAGTCATCAGGGATCTGGGGACCCAGGTTGACAGTAGCCTTCGTTTGACACTCGTGTTGCTAAAGTAGTTAGGAAAACCTTCTATATCCCACCTGATCATGAAGGGATTCACATCTAGATCAAGGGAGGTCATCGTCCCCTGTACTCATCACTCATTAGACCTATGATTGAGTACAATGCCCGTTCGGAATGTATCTGACCAGACACCTGCTGCAGCTTGAAAGGCCCCAAAAGTTCCTCACCAAAAGGATAAAGGGTCTCAAAAATATGTCTTATGCTGCCCGACTGAAAGAACTCCAGCTCTATTCAGTCTCATACCGCTTGCTCAGAGGTGACCTGTGCCTGACATATAAGGCCATGTCAAACCCAGATTTGATGAATATGCTTCACCTCAAAACATCTAGATCCCTCAGACCCACAAGGGCGGGAGACTTAAACCTCGACATGGTTATAAATAGAATGTGCTGGAGGGACAGATTCATCACCCAGAGACTCCCTATGCTGTGGAACAAAATCCCTATACATGTGAGGCAGAGCACCTCTCTGGCCTTGTTCAAGAGGAATCTTGACCAATGGATGGGAGATTGCAGATATACCCCAGGGATTACTTCAGTGTCACTGCTTGACAGAGGCACAGCAAAATGATAGGCATAGTTTTTATTCAAACTAAAGGGGTGGCGAAAGCCACATAACTATGGGCTAGGCTTATAAATGCCCTTGCGCAGATAGCCTAGTATGAACCTATGAACCTATACACATTCAGGTGCTGTGATCACAAACACATCATCCAGCACAGGCATCCAACAGTATAGGAAATGTATATAATTATGTAGATGTATGTGCGTGTTTATGTACAGATATATATATATATATATATATATATATATATATATATATATATATATATATAAAGAATGAACGTCGTGACAATAAAGCATACAAAAAGAATGAGAAGGAAAACAACAGCAACTCCTGTATTATTTTGTGGTGTCATCTCATGTCATATCAAGCTGGGCAGGGGTGAGGAAATCATTGCTTCTCAAACCACAGGCAGGATGCTACCAGTGGGAGTAACATTGTCCACCTGCTAAGTCTACCTTACAAACAATTACAGGGTTGTCCCTGGTGGGACAAACCAAAAATTTCGGGTCGTTTGGACTTCCGACCATTACACAAGACAGAGCAGGTATGATCAATGACTAAAATGTTGGGAGAGCCTGATGATACATGGGTTGAGACAACATACATGTAGGGTCCCTAATGCTGGGGAGAGGGCAATGTGTGTAGGTGTGTTATGGCTGGGATAGCAACTGGAGAATGGATGGTTTGTGTGTATATGGAATTTGGGTGGGGTGAAGGAACCATGGGTATGAAATATGGATCCAGGCGTGTCAGGGTTGGATGGCCCAGTTCTAATTGGACCGCCTCATGAAGGTCAGCGATTTCATTATAAATATATATGCATACACACATACATACATCTATATGTAGAAGTACATTCCCTGTACCACATTCATTCCTTTTGCAGACATAAATAACATGAAAGTGCCCCTACAAACCTCAACAGTAGATAGAATAATAGGTTGTGCATAACAATAAATGTAATAGGTTCATAGGCAGGTACTAGGCTATCTGCCGAAGGGCATTTATAAGCCTAGGTAAGGTGTGTCGGCTCACGCCGCCCCATTGATCAATTTACTGGGCCTCTGTCAAGCAGAGCTATTGAAATTATCCCAGTATGTCCCAATCTTTGACCCCCCCCCCCCCACTACCAATTATATTTAGCTTTGGCTAGACTTCTTACATTAAGAGGTTGAGAGGTATGATTCTCGTGTATGTTTAGTTGTGTTGTTTGGCCTCTAAGGCTCAAGTCATGACTGATGGAGTCCTGACTCGTTGGAACAGTCTGCATTCTCGGTTACCAGATATTAAATAAACATTTATTCATAGTCCATTACAGAAAAGATGGTGACCCCCTTCTCTGCATTGTGGCTAATATATCCCAACTCAATTTCATGCCAAGTGCATGGCCTTTGTAAAAGTACAGGCCTTACTTAGACTGTCATGAAATGCTTGTCATCTATATATATATATATATATATATATATATATATATATATATATATATGTATATTGCAGGACTATAGTATTAGAGTTACAAGAAGATAGAGGGAAGGGATGAATCTGCAATAATTCAGAGTTGTATATTTAGTTTAGAAGTTAGTGCTGTTCTCAAAAGAATAAAATGTGTGAATCATTCCTGTGACTTGCTGGCTACGTCAACGCCAATCCCTAAACCGGTCTTATTTGTAATATAATGTTGCCAAACTCGTACATCATTGGTTTACATGTGTAATGTGTGCATTATCATATAGTCTTAGTTATAAATTTATTTAGTGTCTTGTTAACTGCAGTAAGGAAGTAATGAAGTATAGAGTCTAATCTTGAAATAAAGATGTGTGTTCCAGGTAGGACAACCCAAAAATAGGGAATAGTGTCCTATTGGTCACTCATGTCACTAAAGTTTGTGGACTAAAAGGTTGGGATGTCTGAGGATACTTGGATTAAGTCAAACCATGAGATGGGTCCAGAGGAGTAGAGAGTGGCCAATGTGTAGTGGTGTGGATACACCATGTTTCCAACTGGAGAATGGACAACTGATGTGTCAGTGATGTATTGGGGTGGGTGTTTGGGGAATTAAGATCCATGGGTATATGGGTATATATGCAAATGAAGCAGCACAGCAATAGTGCAGTGGTTACAACACCCGCCTAACAAACAGGCATTCCCGGTTCAAGTTCCACTGCAGCACTTATCATTTCCCATGTGAAAGCTGTATATGAACACATTTCTACATCTTTTTGCCGTAAAACCTACATAATAACATTTAAATGTGAAGTGGAGTACTGCATGAAATGCACATGTGAAGTGTCAGTGTCATAATGAATTTAGGCAGTAGTAAGCAGGTTTAAGCACAAATAAGCAATAGTAAGCGTGTTTAAGTGCGTTTGCGAGGGGGTAAGCACTGCTAAAGCCCGGTTACAGTTTCTTATACTCAGTTACCTGCTGAATTATTTAACCTGTGTAGGCATTGCTTAGCTCCGCACAAACCCACACAACCTTGCTTACAACTGCTTAAGAGTGCCTCAATCACTCTGTAGCCAACGTCCCTTGTTCTGCTCAGCAACAAAATAAACTGCCTCTCCAAGGTTCAAACCCAGGAACCTGCACTCAATACATACAGTGATTTACCACTAAACCATGGCAGATATACATAACCTTCAGTTTGCACAAACATACCCAGCAGCACAATCAGTCAACAGTACAGGTAGTGTATTATTATGACACCACATAACCTGTTAATGCAAGAAGTCTAGACAAAGTATGCTACACTGTGAGTACAAATAGGGATATATGTCAACTAATGCTGTTACACTCAAAATGTTGCTAGTTACACAGTTATATGTATTAGAACACGTATGTAGAAGGAGATGAAGTCTGAAACACAAAAGTGTTGCCACTAGTTACTGACTTCAATGCTGCGATCATCTATGACAATTGCCAAGTGAATGAGGAACAGGCCAAAATATGAGCTGAACATGCATGGACATATGGACAGATATATCTGTAAATGTAGACAGATAGACAGCTATATGTAGATATATATATATATATATATATATATATATATATATATATATATATATATTAATGTATGACTCACAAATAATCATAAAACAACACTTGTATATAGATACATGCATATGTTCATATGTATGTATAAATATATATATATATATATATATATATATATATATATATATATATATATATATATATATATATATATATATAGAGAGAGAGAGAGAGAGAGAGATTCACAATTCAATCTCGAAGTACTGCAATGTCGAATTTCCCTATTTCAAGACTGAATAGTCGAAAACCAACAAACACGAAAACCCACAATCACGAATACCACAACCGGGACCATTCACACACACACACACACAAACCAATACATAATCACACACACATACACCTACCTAACTAAACAAACATAACAACACACAGAAACACACCTAACCTACCTATAAGCAGGGGGCAAGCCCCCCTGCAGCCCCACACCCCCTACTTATATATTCTAACTCCGAGGTTGCACTAAACACAAACACACAAAAAACAACACCGCACACACTCACACACACTAAAGTCCCTACCCAATATCCTCAAACACACAACACTTACCTGAAACCCCAGATAAATCCACAAACCGCACCACACGTAACTAACACAACACCACGATAACGGAGGATTCCACATTTGCTGCATTCGGCATAGTGTAGTTTCGAGTAACTGCACTTTCCACTATTCAGTCTCGACGTACTGAAATTCGCGATTTCAGTACGTCGTGATTGTCTAGTGTATATATATATATATATATATATATATATATATATATATATATATATATATATATATATATATATATATATATATATATATATACAGATGTATATATCTATAAATACATATATATATATATATATATCATATGGCAACCACCTGATCATGTGCAGTACCAACAAAAGCATGCTGCAATCTATTCAAACCAGCTCAATCACTCTACTGGAGAGACTGATAGAGAGAGAGAAGAAAAAAAAAAAAACAAGTCAAGAAAGTTCACAAAGCTCAGGGTTGTGTTACAGTGGAAACAACATAACAGGTATATGAAACATATATGCAGTTACTGGCATGTAGTATATGACAAAGAATAATAGGATGTATACTGTGAAAGGATGTATATGTGCCATCAGTACATGTTCCTGTAATGCTGTTGTGCTCAACAACTGCACTGGACAGTAGTATTAGTCCCTGTGGGCAGTAGGACATACCTATCAAATGTGCAGACCAACAGTGAATGGCAAGGATGTGACCCATGATATCTGCGTTCTGTAAATTACTGTGGCCAATGCCTGGTGGGGGTATTAATACCGCCATGATAGACACATGGGTGAGAGACCACACCACCTGCAGGACTGTCATGTTAAAGTGTAGCATAGCATGCCCACACTGCCATAGAAGTATAATATGCTTATCTAAAGTTTGTCACCATATATACCCCCATAATGTTACTCTGTGTTCACATGTGACACCTGTCTGTGTTGCAGCAAGGCAGAACAATTCAGCTGTGAAGTAAAGAGGGTGCATGAGTGTGGTCCAGATGTTCATACACACCCCACATACAGATACATATATGTCTGATACATATTCACAGCTGTGTATGTGTACAGAACCTCAGACAGTTATACATCTATACAAGTATATAAACAACACAAAATAATATCTACACATATTATGCACATATGTATATATACATATATATATATATATATATATATATATATATATATATATATATATATATATATATATAGGTATATAAACAACACAAAATGATATCTACACACACACACACACACACACACACATATATATATATATATATATATATATATATATATATATATATATATATATAAAATATGTATACAGACAGATATATGTGTGCGTGTGTGTTGGTGAAGGGTATTAGGAACATATTGGTATGTAGGGCTGGTTGGGTGACAAACAAGACAGGGCTGGTATATGGCACATATGGTAGTTAAACACTGTGGACACGTAGTTATATCTGGAATGTGGAGGCCATTGAGCACCCACATGGGAACAAAGGGAACATGGTGGCCACCCATGGACAGTCACAACACCATCTACATGGATATAAAGGTGCCTGGGCTGTGTGCTGGGCAGGAGGGACATGCATGTCGAACTTTGTGTATGTGTACTGCATGCCTCCAGGTGATGTAGCACATACATCATGTCACTGTGGACCTTCCTATGCCCAGCACACAGCCCGTGACCTACCTGAGTGACAGACACATGTCTGTATGTGCTCCATGGGGGACACACCATCCCCTGAGGTGGTTCCACATGAAGGTAGTGATGGAACAGTAGAAAATGAGGTTTCATGGTGGACCATGGATGTGATGTGGACTGGTAACATGTGCACATTAGTTTGGAGTGGTGTTCCTGCTGGCAAATAACCCCTACATATACTGGTGTGTAGCTGTCATGGAACATATGTGGGCTGTAATAGTCCACACAATCCCCGAACATGTCCAACAGCATGGTATATAGATGGGGGACAGAGGCTGGAACACAGGCATATATGTGGAACACTGTTGCCATACACTAAGCAAGGTGCTGGTGTTACAGGATAGTCTCCAACATACCCCTAGTCAGGGAATTGAGGCTAGATATAGACATGGATGTAGCCATGTACCAATAGAATGCAACACACACACTGCCAGTGTCATCTCTCACACAGGACTTGTGTGGTGGACGGACAACACATGATATGCATACCTCTGCCCAGCAAGATGTAGGCCCACAGTAGTGACCTATGCAGACAGACTGTATTCCAAGGTAGGTACACTAGTATGTGCACGCACACACCCTGTAACACCAGTACTATGCAAATAATTACACAACTCTACACACATTCTGTCTGTAGTTCCTGATCCACCTATAAATGTGTTTGCTCTGAGTGTGCATGTTCTCCTGTAAGAGATATTGCTACCTGCTGCCTGTATCACTGATGCCCACACACAGGATGGATGTCCATCACACAGGAAATGTGAAGGGACCATGGCCACATGCTGTAGGGATTTATAGTGGGTGCTTGCCATGACAGTGGTAATTCAATGTAGTACACATGTGTCATTATACATATATATATATATATATATATATATATATATATATATATATATATATATATATATATATATATATATATATATATATATATATATATATATAAAACTATCTGGATAGATATATGTACATATATTTCCACCATATGTCCTTGACATGGAGTGTAGCTGTACCCCAGCCCCTACAGTCCCAATGTCGTAGTGCAAGGGGAAGTCAGGTAGGTATAACAGGTGTATTACTAGACTGTTGCTACTGTCACTGGGATTCACAGACATGGTGTGTGTGGATGGTGAAATCTGCTTACAACATGTGTGCCATTGGCTACAGACAGACATCCTATGGACATCATTGTAACGTAATGCTGCTAGCATGTAATGGCCCTGTGGAGTGCAGCAGATATATTGACCACTTTATATGGAGCTTCAGACACACCCTGTACAGTCCAGAGGTATACACATATTCCCTTAGTGCACCACATGTGTACCAGGCCTGACAATATGGATCTAGGCAGCCATGTAGATGGGTATAACACATAACAACTGGTGTACATTTGGCACCATAGGTGTTGGAGTCACACACTCCTGTCTGGCCTGACACATAATGACTGCTGGTGCAGGGGTGCCATGGGCACATACTACCCACTAGATATTGACATGCATCTGTACAGCATCCCACTGGTCTGTCTGACATACATGACATTTAAGGGAGGCCCGGCAGCAGTACATCTGGCAAGTATCTGCACATGACATCCCACTGGGTAAATACACTACACTGCTAGGCATGTAACAATGCACTGTGCAGGCTACAGGCAGACTGGCTCAACACTGGCCTACATCTTGTATGGAGGAACACACATGCACTTGCATATATAGCAGGCTCAAAAGCCATGTCACAGCACAGGGTAAGATACACCTGTGTGACAGTGCATTACCACAACCAATGTGAACACAGCCTCAGCCACATATGGTAGGCTAGCATAATATTACAGTATATGGACTATCTGTTCTACACCATCCTCATATGTGCCAGTCACAGAATGTCCCTACATATACTGGGCTGCTACACAGTTTGGTCTGATGGCTATCTATGCTAAGGGACATGTGTGGGTATGGCCCTACAAACATGTACGGTGAAATGGTACCATACAGTGGGGCAGCATGTAACATCTGATAGAAGGGGAGCTAGGACAATGACATCTACCAAAGTCTGTACACAGGCTAAAGTACATATTAACAATACACACACTGCCGTCATTCACCATCACTACAAAGACCTCAGTAATGTACAAACATCCACAGAATGTCCAGCTTATGTCAGGAAATATAATCCCAACTGTACATGACATGTGTAGCAATCTGATATATCATTGGCTTGTTATCAGATATGATGACACTGTTTATGGTGTACAGCACATATGTACCACTTCATGCACGCTATATGTATAAACATTGACAGTGGTGTGGCTGACAGCACATACACAGGGCCAGTATAGACATGTTGCTGTGATAACCTTGAATATTTTCCCTTGTAACGGTGTTTGTTGCAACATATGTCCTATGAGGGATATGAAGTCAGTAACTGTCACGGCCTTTATCATCTACAGACTGCAATCCTCACACTCCTGTCTGCATTCTACAGAGAGATGGACTGTGGCTAACACATGAACCATAGGCATAACACTGTTCAGTCCGCAGACGACCCTGCAGATGGGGTTTCCTCATATACATGAAACTGACATGGCAGGTATTACTACATGTACGACAGGCATATCTAGACAAACATTATTAAACCAACATTACACCAAATGCAGTATAGCAGCATTTACAGTCTGTAGTCAAGGCAGGCACATCCCCCTCCTGTTTGTTGCCCTCTTTCCACAGTGTATGTTGTTGGAGGTAAATCCCCAGTCCATCTGAGATGCTGCTTGCCAAACAACAGATCTAGTTCCTGCTCACAGTGACTGCAAAGGCCCAACACCACTATGATGTTCCTAGGTATTGGAATGTGTTTCCTTGCAATTGGCTATGGGATTGTTACCACAGCTGTTCCACATGCAATCAGCTAGGGGAGGGCTGCAATTCGTGCAGAGGCCATCAGCTGATCATGAGCATCACATAAAATACACATGCTGCTGCCTAAGCAAGGCAGGTGTGCGTCTCCACATCCACCAGAGAGAGGGTGGGGGAGGCAGACAGAGGCAATTACATGTCAGGGAGGGGTGGGTGTGTAAAACTGAAGCATGTTTGTGTCACACACTTACCAGCACAGGGTATCAAACCCCCAACAGCTATGTAGTGCTATCACAGTTCGATGTAGTTATTGGATGCACCACATGGGTTACCTGATGTGGAGCACTCAGAACATATATGTGAGGGTGAGTGACATCTGCAACAGGTATACAGTAGATATATGATAGGTGTCGTACATGTGCCTGTCTGCATGTGCAGGTGCCTGTGTAAACACAGGCACACTCACACAGGGACGTGCACACATTGACACACTTGGCAGGGCCAGGAGTGCAACTCATCACTAGTGGGATTGCCACAACACATCAATGTGCAGGTATCACATGCACCACACGGGTCATACGGAGGCTATATGGGCAAAGAGTACGAGGAGATGTCACACATCAGACAGCATGCTTTAGTATGCCCTGGGGGGTTGTAGTGAGTGTGGATGTGGACATACGCACCATGCAACACAAGCACATGAACACACAGGGTGCCAGTTCTGACATCCATGGGTGCATGTCTACATGGGTGTGTGGTGGTCAACTGTGCCAGCAGGCTGTACAAGGGTAGGTGATGGATATACCTTGGCATCAAGCCACATGAGAATGGTCTACATTGTGGCTCAGGCCTGTAGTGACTGCATTTGCCCACACAGATGGGTATTGTATCCCTCATCCAGTCACCTGGGTGACTATTGTGTGTGGCCGATGCTGTACACCACATGCCATGTATGTGTTCCTTAGTGCATGACATGGATGGTGTCCGGGATGTGGACACCTCCCACATACATGTACAGTGACATGTGGAACTGTACCTGGGGTGTCTGGCATATGTAAACACAGATTATCATCGGATATGCCAGTCTTGCCCACCTGTGCCAGGAACTGGTACTGAGCAGCAGGTTTACCCTTCACCTACATTGATGGCATTCCAACAGCATTCCCTGATGTCGGTGTTATCTGTCCATACAGGACATGTTTTCAGGCATGGTATGTTCGTTGTGAGTCACATGTGAAGGCACCACAGGTGATGCAGGTGTCCATTGGCGAATATGGTAGAGGTGCACTGTCTGCATGTACGTGCATATTGGACAGATGGGCAGGGTGAAATGCCCTCTGTAGCCCACTGCTATCACTGCATAGCTACTATCAGTGGTCAATATGCAGTGTACTACTCATGTACTGGCTGCTGCCTAGGCATGTGTGTTCATATGACACATGGGTTGAGTGTGTGCTCTGGGTAATAGTGGGGTTGGATTGTCTGGCCTTGATGTCACATGTATGGGTATGGCTTTGCACCCCAGCCACCCAGCTAATTCACATCTGTTATCCCTGTGTGGTTGACACTGTGGTATATAGTAGGGCCACCATAAAATAAATTAGCAAAACCCCCTCTACAATGCCCACAGTTGACACACACTCACCTCTACACAGGATACAAACACACACACACACACACACACACACACACCTGTCATATCTGGGAATAGAACCACTACCTAACTACTTTATTATACTACAGCACTATGCAGTTATAGTACGCGCCACAGACATTACTGGAGTACTATTTCCCTACAGTTGTATTTAACAGTGAATGACATCAGCAGGATTACCAAAGTAGGGCATTTCAACTGTACTGCAAGTGACTAGCCTAAAATGCATTGCTCCTTACATAGACAGTGAGACACACACAAAACATCCACAACTGACATGTGCAGGTATAGAACCCCTGATTGAGGTCTATATCACACTACAGCATGGAGCTGTTATGGGATGCACCACAGGGATTGCTGGAGACATCCTTCCCCAAAGGTGTATTTCACATTGAATGACATCAGCAGGTTAACCAAATTAGGGCATTTCAACTGTACTGCAAGTGACTAGCCTAAAATGCATTGCTTCCTACACAGACAGTAAGACACGCACACATAACATCCACAACTGATGTGTGGGTATAGAACCCCTGATTGAGGTCTATATTACACTACATCATAGAAATGTTATAGGCCACACCACAGGGATTACTAAAGCACTTTCTCCCCAAAGTGTTACTTCACAATAAATGACATCAGCAGGATTGGCAATGTAGGGCATTTGAAATGTACTGTTAGTGAGTAGCCTATGATGCATTGCTCCATAAACAGACACTGCAACACACACAAAACTGCCATGGGTGGAGATGGAACCCTACCACAGTTCTACACCACATTACAGCAGTACGCAGTTACAGGATGCCCTACAGAGATTACTGGGCTATGACTTTCCCACAGGTGTATTTCTAGGTGTGTGACATCAGCAGCCTTGCCAAAGTTGAGTATGTGTATTGTATGGGGTGTGAGTGGCCTAAACATCATTATTCTCTACTCAGTCAGACACACACACACACACAGTTGCTAGGTCTGGGGTTAGAACACCTACCTCACTACTTTATCACACTAGAGCAGTATGCAGCTACAAGGCATGCTACGGAGATTACTGGGCTATGATTTCCCCAGAGGTGTATTTCTAGGTGAGTGACATCAGCAGCCTTGCCAAAGTCAAGTATGTGTACTGTACGAGGTGTGAGTGGCCTAAAAAGCATTGCTCTCTCCTCAATCAGACACACACACAGATTCACACACCATCACAGTTGACAGATCTGGGGTTAGAATACCTATCTCACTACTTTATCACACTATAACAGTACACAGTTACAAGGCATGCTACGGAGATTACTGGGCTATGATTTCCCCAGAGGTGTATGCCTATGATGCATTGCTCCATACACAGACATTGCAACACACCCAAAACTGTCATGGGTGGAGATGGAACCCTACCACAGCTCTACACCACAGTACAGCAGTACACAGTTACAGGATGCCCTACAGAGATTACTGGGCTATGACTTTCCCACAGGTGTATTTCTAGGTGAGTGACATCAGCAGCCTTGCCAAAGTCAAGTATGTGTATTGTATGGGTTGTGAGTGGCCTAAAAAGCATTGCTCTCTATGCAGTCAGACACACACACACACACACACACACACACACACACACACACACACACACACACACACACACACACACACACACACACACACACTCACACAGTTGCCAAGTCTGGGGTTAGAATACCTACCTATTTTATCACACTACAGCAGTACGCAGTTACAAGATGCGCTATGGAAATTACTGGGCTATGATTTCTTCAGAGGTGTATTTCTAGGTATGACATCTGTAGCCTTGCCAATGTTGTGTATATGAACTGTACTGAGTGTGAGTAGCCTAGAAAGCATTTTTCTCTACACAGGCAGAGACCGTGACACGCACACATACACACACTCACACAGTTGCCAAGTCTGGGGTTAGGACTACTACTTAACTAGTTTGTCAGTACAGCAGTGCACAGTTATGGGACGTACCATGGGGATTACTGAGCTACAGCTCCCCCAAAGGTGTATTTCACATTGGATGACCTCAGTAGGCTTGTCATGATACTGCTATGGGGAGGTCAGTGTGTGCATGGGCCGTAACCCGTTCATGTTGGGGTTGACATGCCACATGCAGGCACACACAGGGTTATATGTCACAGGTACGTGTATACAGATACTAGATGACATCTTCCTTGTACAGTCATGTTGCACAGCTGGCACGTGCAACACGCCGTCATGCTGACAGATACTGGTGGCTAGTATCTGCAGTGAGTGACACCTGCACCTCATGTGTTTGGGGCCCTTTGGTTGTGTGCTGGGTGGGACAGGCCCAGATGTCTCCTTGTCACAGTTACCCTCTTCAACACATCCATGTCCATCTACCTTTGGCTTATTATAGTGTATTGTCCTTACATATATGTCTATATTCCTATCCACTGTGTATGCAAGGCAGGAGTGGTGCATACTGACATGTGTCTGCACTGAGAACTGCAACTGCCCGATATGTCTGGTCCACTATTGTTTGCTGACATGGCCTTCCTTTGTTTATGTGTGTGAGCATGCCTAGTATGGGCTTTCAGTATGTTGTTGACTGACATTGCCTTCATATATTGCATGTGTGGATCAAGTCCAGGTGGTTTGTACTGCAGTGCTGACCTTTGTGCTGTACACCGACAGGTAGCATGCTGTGTCTGCAAGGTATGCATCAGTCATTTGGCATTGACTGTTGCTACATTTCTGCTTAGCAGGGGGGCACCAAACTGTTTCTACATTTCTACACAGGGGTGGGGGGGCACACCTGACTGTTACTATAAGTGTACATAGGATGGTGGGGCACATCTTACACTTTTACACTGTTGCTAGGACTGTACCAATATGTCAGGTACACCATTTCAGTCTGTAGTCTTCCCTATCGTGCTGGCTAGAGGCATACTAGTGTACTACAGATCGTAGCTTTCACTACCTACATATTAGTTTCTGACTTCCTAGCCTTCACAACTGACATCCAACTGGCTAGCCTGCTGTAGTCTGTCTGTGTAGGGCTGGAGTAGGGGTTACCCATGGGGTTCATTCAGAGGCGATAGTACAGCATTTGTTTGTGTTTGTCTACAACTATCCTGCTGGCTGTGACTGTTGTTAGGTATGTGCCCCCCCCCCCATTCGCATGTATGAGTCACTTACCTTGTGGTGTGATGCAGGGCTGCCTATGTTGGATGCACATAGTACACTCCCTATACATGGTAGAGCACAGGTAGTGTCATGTTTGGCATCACTTTTACTGTATGTGCGAGTTGGAGAAAGGTGTCATTCCCTGGGTCCCTACTGTGTCAGTGCATATGCTATGCGTTGCCTCTTTGCCAATGCCAGGGCATACTGGGCATGCTTTCCTCTACCTACTGGATCAGGCCCAGGTTGTTCCTCCTCTGAGTCACTCTGTGCCTGTGCAGGCCTTGGCAATGGTGGGGGGCTGTGTAGCCCTGCTCCGTGCTGTTCCTGCTGCAGCTGTTTCCACAGGATCATATTGTGTAGTATGGCACATACAAGGACAATTTGGGTACATTTAGTTGGTGAGTACTGCAAGGATCCACTGGATGTGTCCAGGCACCGTAACCATGACTTGAGCATCCCAAACACATGCTCTATTATGATTCGTGTTTGTGCATGTGTGTCATTATGGAGTTCTTGCTTGAGTGTGTGTGCATTTCTGATGGGTGTCATCAGCCATGGCTCCAGTGCGTATCCAGCATCCCCCACTAGGTGACCATGTGGGATGTCCCCATTGGCAAATGTCTGGTACAGCTGCATCAGATGCCAGATGTGGGAATCGTGGTAGCTTCCAGGGCAGCCAGCACACACATTCATTATTATGCCCTGGGCATTGCACACAACCTGGCAGTTGATGGAGAGGAAGCCCTTGCGGTTGATGTAGACCCTACCCCACTCACCTGGTGGTGCTTTAATGTGTATGTGTGTGTGTAGTCTATTGCACCCACTACCTCAGGGTATTCTGCTATCTGGTGGAAGAGACGCATATTGCTGGCCAATGCCTCACGGGTGATGGGGAAATATACATGCTCACCGACATGTGCTGACATGGCATCCAGGAACTGGTGGAGTACCCTGGATGCTGATGCCTGTGAAATCCCCAGCATATCCCCAGTTGGCCTTTGGAAGGTACCTGTAGCTAGTATTCTTAGACCTACGTGTACCTTGGTATCCACTGAGATGGGTTCCCCTCTGTTAGTTCTGTGCATGAGGCGTGGCCGGCACAGTTCAACAATTTGCTGTAGGAGGTCCCTGTCCACCCTATAGAGTTCCACTATCTCCAGCTCATGTAGCCCTTGGTAGGTTACCCTGGGTCTGTACACTCTTCTCCATCTCCTCACTGTGGGTTGCTTAGCAGCATTCACATCCTCACCACCCTCAGCCTCTTGCACATGCTGGTTTATGATAGCAAAAGCAGCCCCTAACATTTTTTCTCTTGCTTTCATTTTGTAAAATTTCCCCATCTGTATACACCAGTGGTGCAGAGTTTTTGGGAAAAACAAGGAGGAAAGGTGTTTGCATAGTTTATAGCAGTGTGCTGGGCTGGGCTGGTCTGCTGCCTGTGTAATTGGCTGATTCTGATACATTTCACCTGTCAGCTAAGGTAGTTCTCCTTGATTACTTTCCTATTGCTGGTTTCCCTTCCCTTTGCCTCCCTGTTTAAGCCCATGTGCGCGCCACGCAATGAGAGTGCTCACATGTGCACAGAGCTGCTTTTTCCTTGTTTAACTTCCTTTTTCTTCCTGTAGAACCTGGTGCGTGGTGCGCACACCCGCTTACACTTTGTAAAATGTGCTAGGCAGGTTTAGACACACCCCTAGCTTAGCTGTGCTAACCTAGGAGCAATTTCGAGCTTCAGGTCTCCAATCTGCTTACAGTATGCCTGACACCCTCCCATGATGTCACCTATATCTGGGTTTTGCACCCAGCTATTTATACTCTTACACTCTTGGGACCTGCCTCACACCCTGGGACAATCTGGGATACACTAACCTTTCCCTCATTTGCATAGGATTGCCTACTAATGCATAGTTACATGTCCCACACTGAGCCTCCCCCCTATCAACCACTACTCACTGGCCAAGTTGTCTTTTGCCTGCCATTGACTTGCATGGCAGAATACTGATTTTTGTTAGAATGCTCATTTTCAGTTTATTTTATTATCCCCCCGATCCCGTTTGTGCCCCGCTGCCCTATGCTTACACAGCCAAGATCGGCAAGAAAAAATAAAAGTTGTTTTATTTATTTTTTTTACAGTTTGCAATGCCAATGGCCTTCTACTTGGCCATTGGCATGCTTCCTCAATAATATGCAGCCTTTATTTGGAGCTGTCATAGCTCCATTTTGGAATTTGCAGAAATGTACTCAAGCTGACTGTATCCAATATGCTGACGACTCCACACTCATATGCGCTGCTGCTTCTCAATCAGAACTTCAGTCACTAACCCAAATGACCTTTAGTACAGTTGAAAACTGGCTCCTACAAAGACGTCTTTTCCTTAACCCCAAAAAAACAAAAATGCTACTATTTACCCCCACCCGCAGAACCTCCCCACTTAACTTTATTACTTCAAATGATGGAACTATAATATCTCCTGAACCAACCACCAAACTACTCGGGGTACTAATAGATAACAACTTGTCCTTTGAACCTCACATTAATAACACCATAAAAATAGTAAACAAGAAACTAGGTTCCCTCTATAGAATAAAACCCTTTCTTACACCTCCAGCCAGGGTTACTATTGCTCGTACCCACCTCATCTCTACCTTGCTCTATGCCTCCCCTATCTATACCAAAATATGTAGAAGTAATCTGAGTAAACTTACATCCTCCTACAACAATATTGCCAGATTAGCTGGGTCCTCCTATAGAACTCATCACTGTATCAGTCTGAATCAGTTAGGATGGTTAGAGCTGCCAAATTTAATACTTTTCAATCAATTAATAGTAGCCCATAAGATCCTGTATTTACCTCAAAATACACCCATACTTACATCCCTAGTCATCCCCTATAATAACCTCAAGACCTTATGCTCAGCTAATAACCTACTTGTACAAATATCAAAATCCAACAACTTAGCTGGTGACACCTTGTTCTCCAATACAGTAGGTAAAGCCTGGAACATCCTCCCAAGCCAGCTAACCTCAATATCCTCTGTCAGCTTATTTAAAAGCAAGCTTAAACCCTACCTCAAATCACACTGGCTATGCCCCTGTGTTAACCCAGACTAAGTACCTAACTATTAACTAGACTCCCACAATTCCTAGCCTTCCATGATCATGATCTTGTGTTGTCTCACTCATTTTTAGTGAGCTTAACCTTCCTTAGGATTTTTTCTCATGTAAATAAGTATATACTGTGGAATGATCAAACACCTTCATATAGTATCACAACCTATGTGTTAAATAACACTAGAAATCCATCCTTGTTTGCTGTTCTTCTATACTCTATCTATTGATCTCTAGTGTTTTTCTTTCTTAGGTTTTTGTGAGACCTTAGTATCTCTTATCATAAAATACTAGGTGTATTTTGTAATATGTTATAAAGATTTGTACTGCACCATTTCTAATACAAATGTATTAGTCTTATTCATCTATTCTTAGATACATTTTTCCTTTTTCCTACTGAAATATAAAATATATAATCTTAGGCTTGTACTATAATTGTTAAAACTTCTTATGTACCAAATTATACTGTTATTGTCTTTGTCTTGACCTTTTATGTTGTTGTAATTTGTGGAACTTTTCTCCCCGGGCCTCCACTGAAAATGGACATATATCCAGCTGGACTAGCCCGGTCAACAAATGTAAAATAAAATAAAATAAATAAATTAGTAACCGAGTACATTTCTGCATATTGCACTTGTCTTGCATGGACTATTGCAAGCTTCCTGGATTGCAATATCACCTCATTTGCATGGATTTCTCCAGCAAATTAGGTGATTTGTATACTAGGGCTTAGTCCATGCAAGATTAGTGCTGGAGTTCTCGTGCACGCCCCTGCTGGCTGTTCCTGGATCGCACTGCAGACATATTGCCTGCGGGAGCTACTGCACTCATCTTGCACTCCGTGCAGGCTTTTGAGAATCCGGAGGAGTATCTTATATCTGTGAGGTAAACACCTTAACCATTATGCCAGACTCCAGAAGTGAAGAGAGTGTCTGCCTATTATCTCCTGCATGGTGTTTCTGTCCATATGGTATGGTTGAATCATGGTGGTGATGGAAATCCAGCTACTAGTACACACTTCTGTGATGTACAGGGTGATGAAACAAAACATTGCAGGTATTAGTTCTCAATGTTGCCACTTACAAATGCTCTCCATCTACCATAGATGCTGTTGTTAGCATATTATAGCAAGTCATACTCCTCTATATGCTGTTGCTAGCATCTTATGGCAAGTCATACTCCTCTATAGCAAAGATGCTGGTATTCAGAACAGCCGATCACTGTAGCTCGCTCATTATGCTTATATGTGTGTGAATCACACTTACATGCTTGATTTCATTATTTGTATATGCAACAGCTCTCATTAGCATATTGTAATTCATTAGTATGTCATTTTTTATTTGCATTTGAGAAGTACTGCTCTAGTTGTCCAGTAGCGTGATCAAACTATGTGTGTCTCTGAATTGCTTCATCCCTCCCTATGAGCCGCCATTCATGTTATTTCATGTATATTTTATTTATTTATTTATTTATACGGGTAAGTGAACTGGTTGAGTGATCCTTTTCAGCCATGATCCTGGTTACAATAGCAAAGACAATAACAAGTAAGAAATGCACTTAGGAATACAAAGACAAATATTGCTATTAAGGCATTTGGCAAAGATTGCATGTAAAAAACATAGTCAAAGGGTGACAGTGAATAAGTAAAACATTAAACATTTGCAAGAATGTTTGCATTATTCATGTTCATATATACAAATGTACATTATATTATAAATGCAAAATTGCATTTAAGCAATGTAATGGACTAGGAATCAGCTCAAGAATGTTGTTTGGCTGATGGCTGTACAAAAATGAGGGATAACTATATTTGCTTGTCCTAGAGTAGTAACAAGCATACTAAACCTGCAGATTTTAGATTGGAACCTCCAGCACAGTAGAATGTAAGACGTAGTGTAACACTGAGTCAGCCCATGTTTCAGAATCATACTTGTAAAATGCTTCTGAATACCCAGCAATTTTGTTTAAAACAGATTTTACAAATTGCTTCAGATAATGTCCCTGAGTTGAGGCTCCTAGGCAGTGACACATTTCCCTGCTGTACATTTGGCTGGGGACATATGACTGAATAGACATTTATCTGCAGACACATGTGGCCATTGCAAATTTTCTGTGGACAAAAAGAATCACCCAGCACCATGCCCTCAGCTTCAATAAACAAGTGCATGTAGCAGGGGAAGTAATGTGTATTGTGCTTGGTGTACAGTATATGCATATGTAAGTACAGCATGTGGAAGGGTGCTGTAGCATAGATGGCATCCCACATGCTAATGTAGTCATACTTATGCACCACTATGGAGTATCAAAGACAAATCTGCACCTGAAATCATGATGCCAGCCTGAAGCTTGATAGACTGAAATGCACTCACACTTTTCTTTAGCTATCCAAGCCTTCCTGGTAAGACAAAGTATGTGACTAGTTCAATCACATTTCCCCTGTATGAATTGTTCATTTCAAGTGTACCCAGATGTGTATACAACAAGGTGCACAAGAGTTTAAGCCGTTGAAGTGTTCTGTGTGTCCACTCAGGGATTCATTATAATTACTCATGCATCATTTAATCAATAAGTGACTAATTACAGTAAAATAAAAAAGAAAAAAAGAAGCTATTTCTACATCATATAGCAAAAGCAGCAATACTCCAGATGTTGCACAACACTTGTAAACAATTTATTTTTGCAGCGGACAAGCAAACACCCCCTTTCCCCCAGCCCCCCACCCCCCACATACCATTATCTCTACAGATGCTAACTCTGAGGTCAAACAAACTCAAAGAAAAGGGAAAAGTCCTGACAGAAAACCAAATTAAAGGACAGTACCTGTGCTACAAGTTCTGATGCAACGAAATATTGTCTGCAGGAAGCACATCAGATTTCTTGGTAATATTCTGACACTTGCTTAAATATTGTGTGACAAATTATAGGTTCCCAAACTCCAACTGCAAATCCCAAAAATAAGTTTTATAGATATATTTAGAAACATATTAATGTTAGGTACATATCCTGTAGTCCTATCCCATTATGTTCAGACTTCAGACTTTGCTGGAAATGGAGTATGAAAGAGGTTCTGCAATTAAATGGCTGATGACATTAAGATAACTATGTCTGAAGTCTATAGGTTAAGACGTCTCTTTAATTTAAAGCCATCTCTTTGTTCCTTCCAGATTCTGTACATATGTATGTCTCCTTTTATCTGTTGCTGAAGTATTAAATACAATGGTTTATGTAATTGTCTTCTAATTAGTAATAGACTTCACCAGCAATGTGTAGATGGCTACTTACACAGTACCACTGAAGGTCTTAAATACACTTACGAAGAAACTAGAGAACTTCACTCTACAGTTATAATGCGAAAATTATTCAGTAACAAGCAGGAGCATTATGTTCATAAAGGAAAAGAAAGACAGCTTTAGTATTCGAAGTACTGCACCTAAACCTGAAAAAGTATAGCGAGATTTTAAATAAAAGTAAATGTTCTAACTATTCTGCAAATTTTTGTTAAACTGATGCACCTCACTGTTTATCAATTGTAAGTTATCCAGGCAAATCTTTTACTTCTCTAAAAATGTTACTTTTATATTCAAACCACTGTTTGTTAGTAAGGAGAATTAAATTATTACACAGTAAATTCGACTTTTTGCAGCAAATTGCCATCCATAATAAACAGGAGATTTATTTTTTTAATTTATTCATTTATTCAATATCTCTGTAGCTGTTACTTTGCGACAGTAAAAAAAAAAAAGTTGTGATTCAAGGCTTGTCGGTATCTTACGTCTCAGTATGAAAGCCAGTAAAATGTTTTGCTATCCAGGAGCTGCCTGGAAAAGATACCAGCATAAAGTCCTTGAAGAAGCTTTCCTTGTCTGCACTTTGTTGATAAAGAGCCATAACTGTGCACTTTAATAATGAATGAGAAGCAACCACTGCTGCCTCTGAATCATTTATACCCATCTTCAGACTTAGTGGAAGAGGAATGACAAGGGGGCCATCTGTGAAATGAATAACAAAACAAATCTATTACATTACACCTCACTGTCTCCACTGTTTGCTCACTAGCTGTTCAGTCTGAAGTTTACAACGTAAGTTTGCAAGATGTGCTAAATATTTAGGATTTAACATTAAAATAACATTTACTGCCAGTCTGTACTATTATACTAACTGGATATTCCTAGAAATAATGAATCTGATTTATTGAAGTAAATAGCAGGCAAATTCAATATAATGTGTGCCAAGTGAAATTGCTGGAAGCATAGATGAAGACTGTATAAAAGATATAGTGCAGAAATGAAACCAAATCTTATCACGTCTGGACGTTTTACTATATATATCTCTGAGATACTGCTGCAAGGCATCACAAGAAAGACCTAACACCCACACATTATGTTTTGAATGTTTGCCATCAGATGGGCAGCAACTGTGATATAGTGTAGCTGGAAGCATCTGTAGATGGGAAAACTTAATCTTGGGTGCAGCAGAGAAGTCACTGTGTCCCTAATGTGAGTAGTGAGTAAGCAATGCAGTATGAACATGCCCCCTAGTAGGGATGTTATGTCTGACGATGAACCCATGTCAAACATAAAACAATACATTTCAACTGCATTCCTGACAGAAGTCAATTTATACATTTCAATATAACATGAATGAAATAAACTTGAAATCAGGAAAAATATGTCCTACAAAGCATTTTAATGTAATATGGTTCAAACAAAATATAAGCATGTGTTTTGTAATGAAAAAGGATAGAATGGGGATGACATTTGTTCCAGTAACAAAAGTTCCTGTCCCTATGATTTATTCTTGCACCTTGAAGCCAAAATAAAGTCAAAACCATCTTAATAATGCATAATTCAGTTTTAGCTGCAAAGGAGGGAGCTAGGTAGGTTGTCAGGGTCACAAAGATAGAACAGATATAAACAGGTAGGGTAAGTGATTTAGGCTCATAATGAGAATAATTTCTGAGTAGCTCAGCATTAGACTGTAACGTTCAGCTTCCAATACAGAGTGCTGTTCAGGTTGTGGTTAGAGGGGTGCATAATTTTTGTAGTGACAGGTTCTCATCTGCTGAATGGAAGAAATGGCTGAAATGGCATCATAAAGAGGCATCATACTATAGCTTCTTTCTTTTTAAGAAGTATTGTCAAGCTAGCTACAAAAAATAGTCAGCATCTAAAGTGCAGGGATCCTCACTTTTAATGATGGAAGAAGCCTAGGCAGAAAGACCTATGCCATTCAGCTCTTTAGGAGGAAGCAGACATTCTCTGTTCCAAGAATGAAAGACACCATTCCCCCACTATGGAAGACTGCTAAATGCTAAGGTAAAAGGATAATAAACGTTTGTGAGGTAAGAAAGCTCTACACCTATGATAGTGCATATGCTTAGCTTACAGGGTGAAATCATTCATCTAGTGGAGAGGTGCACTCATCATGATTTAAAGACTGCTCGCCCATTGTTTGTAGCTGAATAGTAAACAGTATTCAGAACAAACTTAGGATACATACAACAAAGGCTTAAAAATGCTCAGCTTCTAGGATGAACAGTGCATAGGTTCTTGAAGAAGGGACTACTTCGCTTGCTACATGTAGTAATAGTTATCTCACAGAAAGAATGCATCTCCATCTTGTGAGGCAAAAAATTTTATTCTCTGCAGGGGAGATCAGGAGAATAGCTGGGATGAGTCAAAGGTGGCAGCCAACTTCGGTCCAAGGTGTTAGGGGGCAGGACTGCATTGCTGGCATTCTGGCATTCTGGCATTCATTTTTTTTTTTTTCCTAACCTGAGAGTTGATGGGTAGCAGGCTGGGACACCTCAATGAACTGTAGATGAGCCAGCTGCAACACTGGTGGAGATTTTAATGATTTTTACATTTGAATGTTGCTAACTTTCTATAGTGGAAGATTACTCAACCACTATGATTTAATCAAAGCAGTGATTACTGTCAAGGGAAGTCTAAGACACACTGTTGGCATGATGAAAGTTAATGATTCTAGATTTGTCCCCACTCCACTGACTTTGGATAAAAGTAATTTGATCAGTTTTGGCAGTATATGTTCCTTAAGTCTCAAACTTTAGTTTGCATTATGGCTTTGATTTTCAGTATTCTTTAAAATATTACAAATTAATTTATAAAAATAATAAAAATATAATGTCCTACTGAAGCTACTATGAATAAGAATAGCAAATATGGTTCACATTGCATGCCCCTTCAGTTGTGAACTATATTACACATTATGGCATCATTTTCCAGTATACACTAAGACAATGCAAAACTGAGCCATAAAAATAAAAAAATGTATGTCAGTGTCGTCACTTTTTTCTGTGATGTGACATCTGTAGCCACTTTAACCTTGCAAAGATGCCACTCAAAGATGAACAGCTGTGCTAATCATGATCCATATAATCTGTATTTTCCTTCTGTATAACAAGTCACAGTTTTACTAGGAATGTCCAAAGTTGTAGACATCCTAAAAGCAAATGGTGTTGTGGATGTGAATGCTGTTTAAGCAAATATGTTTGACATTGATTATTTGTGAAGGAAATACATGTATATTGTAAATGAAAGAATCAGGAATTTGTATGCATTATTTCATTAGAACTATACTAAATGTGCATTACCCATCAATCCAACTGTCCCTCAACCCATACACCGATTTTCTAAGCCAGATATGTAGATGAGGGTTTCAGAGACAACAAACTGAACAGTATAGACTTTCCTAGCATGACAACAGCCTACATCTCATCTTGTGGGTTTCTCAGGTGACAAGATCAGAGATATAATCCCTCTTATATGTCTTAGGCCTGACCACAGACCACATCACTTAGACTGTGCCTAATATACCTTTATTGAAAAGTACCCAGGGACATTCTACTTTAATTGTTTAAACCTCCACAATGAACTTCTGTCAAACAGTGGAAGATTAGTGGCTGTACTCTGAGATCTTCTAAGACTGCAGAACTCCTCACTCTACCACAGTTTATGAACCCAGTTATCCTGCAAAGGAACTCAATATTCCAAGGGGATTCAGTACCTGATAGCCTGAGATGACATGATTGACAAATCAAGATACTTTGCCAGAGATGGCCTGCATCTGTCTCCCTTAGGGTTCAGGCTCCTGGAAAAAGCTGCTGCCTCCCCCATAGTGACTTTTTTAGGCATGTCCATGAGGACAAAACTACCAACATGAAAATTTCATCAAAACATAAATTAAAGGTCATGCTGCTAAACGCTAGGAATCTAAACATGAAACTGCACTCATTGCAAGCATTCTTAACCCTGGAAGAAGCTGACATTTGTGCAGTCACAGAAACCTGGTTCAAAGCTGCAGAGAGCACCCCAGCCATACTAGGTTACTCAACCTATCATTCGTTCAGATCTCAAACCATGAGCAGCAAAACAAAAGGAGGTGAAGTTGCAATATATATAAAATATATAGGTTCATAGGTTCATAGGTTCATACTAGGCTATCTGCCCGAGGGCATTTACAAGCCTAGCCCATAGTTTTGTGGCTCACGCCACCCCTTAAGTATGGGGAACTATACCCATTATTTTGCTGTGCCTCTGCCATCCATTGGTCAAGATTTCTCTTGAACAAGGCCATTTGTTCCTCCAACACGCCCCATTAATAGCCGTGTCCAGGTTTAAGTCTTGTGGCTCTGATGGATCTAGATTTTTGAGGTGAAGCATATTCATCAAATCTGGGTTTGACATGGCCTTGTATGTTAGGCAAAGGTCACCTCTGAGCAGAGCTGGAGTTCTTTCAGTCGGGCAGCATAGGACAGATGTTTGAGACCCTTTATCCTTTTGGTGAGGAACTTTTGTGGCCTCTCAAGCTGCTGCAAGTGTCGGGTCAGATACTTTTGAGGCATTATACTCAATCATTGGTCTGATGAGTGATGAGTACACCTTCATGATAAGGTGGGCAATGTAGAAGGTCTTCCTAACTAATTTGGCTACATGGGTGTTGAACGACAGACTACTATCAACCTGTGTCCCTAGGTCCCTGATAACTTCTTCTGTGCTCAGTGGATTGCCACCTATTTGGTATTTTGGCATTTAACTTTAGGCCATGGCTCTGGCACCAGTTATCTGTTTCTGTGAGACCCTTCTGTAGGATATCTGTGTCAGATGTGTTTTCGTCATCTGCAAACTTTGTCAGCCATAACCCTCCTGTGTTTGCTTGTACGCCAAACAAGAGTGGGCCAGGACTGAGCCCTGTGGTGCACCACTTGTGACAGGCTTGAGTCTCTGACATGAGCCAGCAACTCTGACCCTGTGGGTTCTGTCACTCAGCCAGTTTGCAACCCATCTTGTGATGTATGGGTTAACATTTAAGCTGATGAGATCTAGGTAGGCTGTATGGACTGCCTTTCATCAATGGCTTTGGTGACTGTTTGAAAAAGTCAACCAAGTTTAGAAGGCATGATCTGCCCTTGACAAAGCCAAACTGGGATGGATCCAAAGTCTGCAAATTCCCTATGTCTTTATTTATGAGGTCCATTATGATCCTCTCCATGGCTTTGCAGATAAGGCTTGTCCCAGAGGTAAGACTATGATTAAACAGCTGTCCTAGCTGTGGGTTCAATTCATCGGGGACACCATCAGGTCCCATGGATGCTGTGTTTTTGCGAGCAGTTTTCACTTGGGTGTTGGAGATGTTTGGGGACTGCTCTCCTTTAGTTTGCACTGAACCTGTCAGCCAGTATGTTAGCAATGTCTGTAGGATCAGTAATCTTCTCATTATTTTGAACTAGTTCTGAACATATCTTTTGAGTCTTTTTTCTCTCAAAGTTTGCTTTGGATGATTTTATGAGAGCTCTTAGTTTTTTACTTATAGTGATCAAGGGTGTCTTACCTTTTAAGGATTTTGCTCTATCTTGTAGTAGCTTCCTCCTTTTGTTGTAGAGTTTGTTTATGGCTGGGGTCCACCAGGCTGGCTTTGGTACAAAGAGTCTTTGTTTTGCTTGGGATTGCCTTATCCATGCAGTCCTGCAGGTGCTGGTAGAAGGCATTTGTAAGTGATTCAGCGGGCTGAATACTGTTTTTCCCCGACTGGGGGCCTTAAAAGAAGACCACATTAGTTTTTAGAAGTGAAAAGTCGGCTTTCAGAAATTTCTTTTCTGTGGTTTTTTTTATTTGAGGTGGGGGTGGGATGAGGACCTCCAGCGAGATTAGTTTGTGATCTGATCTCACCAGTGAAACATAGTGCTCCCATGTTCGTGATGATGAGATCAAGTATGTTTTCTCCTCTTGTGGGGATGGTGACTAGCTGTTCCATGGCATTTGAGTTTATGAATTCCAGGAACTTTTGGGCTAGGGTGTTTGGGCTTGAGTAATGTACCCAGTCTATATTAGGGTAATTGAAGTCACCTAGTATGATGGTGTTTGGTGATACATTTATCCCTCTAGTGTTTTCAGGAAAGCCATGTGAGGTTCCAGAGTTGGTGGCCTGTAACATGCTACAATTTGCAGAGCAGTCTTGCCTATGGTTAATTGCACCTGGATGGTCTAGTATTGAGGTGTGGGTGTCCTTGATGAATATGGATACCCCTCCTTTCTTGGTATTGTCCAGATTTTGGGGCCGGAACATTGATATGAGGTATAACCTGATAGTGCTGGGGTGCTCTCAGGAGCCTTGAACCAGGTTTCTGTTAGTTCTCCATACTTTTTTCCTTTTTGTGTTCTAGGGTGGTAGGTTTAGAATTTGAGCCTTGCCTAAAAGGCACTATGGGGGTGGCAAGAGCCTTTGCCAATATCCAGAATCCCAGGGTGACAGGTGCCAGCATGTCATCCCAGGCAGACAGACATTGGATCCCTTTGAATGACACCAGATTTTAAGCCAATTGTTAAAGCTGATCATCTTATCTCTGTATTGTGGCATAAGTCTTGGTGAAGGTAGGATACTGCTCAAGGTCAGGGTCATACCTGCCTGGGCTACATAATCAGAGAGCTCTTCAATGTCTCTTTTCATGTAGTCGACAATGACTGAGTCGTATTTGTACCTGCTGTTGAGTGACCTCTGTGACCTTCTCTTTACTCAGTCTGGTGAGCGGGACGTCAGTGTGTCTGACTATGGAGTCACCAATGACTAGTGTGTCTGGCATTGTGTTTGGCCTTAGGGGCTGTGACTGTTTGACACTCTGACTGTGAGGTCTATGTGTTTCAGGTGTTGTGTTCTGAGGTGGTGGTTGTTTGGGTGTCTGCTTTGGTGGCCTCTGCTGTTTTGGTAGATTTTTGATCAGAGCCTCCGAGTATGTCTTTGTGTGTTTATGTGTATGATTTGAGGTTGTGATGGTACTATGTGAGACTGGGTCTATAGTGTGTGTGGTAACCTTTTCCTCCTGACTGGTCTTGCCAGTCCTATGTTGAGAGAGCCCGCTCCAGTTTGGCCGTATAGTTGCATCCTCATGTATTTGTGTTTTGTGGGAGAAGGAGAGGGTTGTCTGTGTACATGAGGCAATTGTAACATTGCATCAATATTCCCAGGTTCACCAGCTGAGCAGGAGAGGACACTAGCAACTGATCCCTCGACATGCTAGAAGGACTAGACAAAAACTTTAAACTAGATTCCTTTTGGGGTGCTATCTATAAGAGTGCCATACCAAGGTAATAAGTACTGTAGGATCAAGTGCTAGGTTAAACAGATAGAAAATAGTCTACTTGGAGTCAAGTAGAGATGATCTCTTTAGTTATAGGATACGCTGATTAGATCAGTAGTATAGTTTGAGGAAGGTAGTTTTAAGGGAAAAATTGAAGAGTGGACTTTAGGTAGCCTGAATAGTTTAATCCTGGTGCAACAGTGGCAACTGCGTGTTTTATACCATACACACCTCTGAGCTGGTCAAACAGTATGATGCACAGGAAACACTCCAGGTGCAGTTAAAAATTGACAAGACCCCTATTCAAATCATAGCCAGCTATAGGCCTCCAACTCTGACTCAAGATGCCCACTCCACCAACCTGGACCTCTTCGAATCTATCAAGATTCAACCCTTTACCTTGATCCTGGATGATTTTTTCCAACCATTGACTGGAAGAAATACTTATGCCAAAACACAAATTCCCAGCGATTCCTTGAGTTCATCAGTGCAAATGCTTTGTTGACACCCCCACAAGAGGTGAAAATATCTTAGACTTGGTATTAACCAAAATGAATAACCACTACAGCATCCCTACAGTGTCATCATCCCTGGTAAGATCCGACCACAAAGCAGTCATTCTCGAAGTCACCATCTCCCCTAACCCCCCCCCCCAGGTAGGGTCAAACAAAAACACTTCTCCAAAGTTGATTACAACCACCTGAGGGAACTATAAACAGCTTCACATCCCCCTCCCACTCCATAGGAACTGGTACATATGTCCAGACCTACAACAAATTACTATATGAGCATTTATATAGCTGCATGGTATCAGGAATACCAGACAGGACAAAATCCTCCTCCTCAAGGAAGAGTAAACCTGTCTGGTGGACATCTACAATAAATAAACTTTATAATAAAAGAAAAAAAAAATTGTCCAGGACCAAGGAGGAGCAGGTGCCTAATTGTAAGTAAATTCTCCTTAGCCTGAATAAGCAAATAAGAGCACTAGCAAAATCCTCCAAAGCAAACTTCAAGTCCAAATTGGCCACGTCTACTAAAGGCAGTCATAAGGCCTTCTTCATATATGTCCACAATCTCAAGGGAAGCACCCAGTTCTTCTCAGAACTGGTGGTCAAGGACACCACATACATAAATGCTGTAGATATAGCCAACCTGCTGGCTGACAGGTTCAGTGAAAATGTAACTCCTCTGTCTCCCCATCAGTAAAACAGGACATCCCCAGTACCTGCCCCCCTTGCCTTATCTCTAGGGAGCAAGTCATCACTGCCCTCTTAAAGGCAAAAAATACAGCCTTCATGGGACCCGATAACATCCCAGGCTCCATCTTACAAGAACTCAGGCAGGAACTTGCAACACCATTAGGCACCATATTCAACCAAAGGCTGACTACCGGCTTCATCCCTGCTGAGTGGAGGACACCTACTGTAATGCCTTTGCACAAAGGTGGAGCTTCCACGGGTCCAAGAAATTATAGACCCATCAGCCTAACTAGCCTGATCTGCAAGGCCATGGAGCAGATTATCATGGACCTCATTAACAAGGACATTGGCAACCTCCAGATACTTGATCCCACACAGTTTGGTTTTGTCAAGAGAGTTCATGCCTGCTAAATTTGGTCAACTTCTTTGAGGCAGTCACCAAGGCCATAGACAAGGGGAAGATGGTGCATACCACCTACCTTGACCTGCCCAAAGCCTTTGATATTATTCCCCCACTCAGGTGTAATAGATAAATTCTCTCAGCTAGGCATCAATCCATATGTTACCAGATGGGTAGCAAACTGGCTCACTGATAGAACCCACCTAGTCAAAATAGGGGAAGCCACCTCAAGTAGTAGACCTGTAGCAAGCAGTGTACCCCACGGATCAGTCCTGAGGCTCTGCTGTTTGGGATATACTTCTCAGAGGTGCAGGCCAAATCTAGTGGGCTATAGCTGACCAAGTTTGCAGATGAGTGTAAGCTGGGTGCTGTCATCAATTCCCCTAGTGATGAGGACATCCTCCAAGAGGGCCTCACCCAAACAAATGACTGGTGCCAGAAACATGGCCTTAAACCGAATGCCAAAAAATTTATCATCATCCCTTTTGGGGAGAGTGATGTCCCCACAAATTATCACATTGATAATAAGGTGCTAAGCATGCAATCAGTCATGAGGGACTTGGGCACCCAGGTTGATAGCAAACTGATGTTTGACCACCATATTGCCTCCATTGTAGGGAAAGCTTTCTACATGGCCCACCTCATTAGTAAGGGTATTTTATCCAGGGACAAGATGGTCATAACATCCCTGTATTCCTTCCTTATAAGACCCATTATTGAGAACAATGCCCCTTTCAGCATGTATCTCACAAAGCACATGCAGCAGCTGGAAAGACCACAGAGGTTCCTCACCCAGAGAATCCAGGGCCTCTAACATTTACCCTACACAGATAGGCTGAAAGCCATGTCCCTCTACTCAGTCTCCTCAGAGGTGACCCCTGTCTGGCATACAAAGCAATCTCAGACCCCGCCCTGATGGGACTGCTGCATATCCGCAAGTCAAGCTTCACTTGGGTAACCCACACATGCGACCTCAACCTGGTCTGTGACATCAATAGGACTTGTTGGTGGACAGATTTGTGTCCCAGAAACTCCCCCTTTTGTGGAATAGATTCTCTATCCATGTAAAGCAGAGTACCAAATTAAATCTTTTTTAAGCACAGCCTGGATAACTGGATGGGGAACAGAAAATACACCCTTGAAATTCCACCTGTGTCCCTGCTGGACAGTGGCATAGGGTGCTGACTTGTTGGAACATGGGCCAAATTCTTGTCTAGGCTTGTAAGTGCATCAAGACCAATAGTCTAGTAACTTCCTATGAGTCTATGATTTCTGCCATTTGTATGCATGACCTCATCTTATTAGTTACTACAAAAACCTCATGATCATAGTCAAGAATTATTACATAAATAGACCAGTAAAGTGAGAGCTTTGCTGGAAGCCACAGTTTTCATTTCAGCTCCACAGTCTAGTAGAATTCTTGATGTATTACACCCATCTCTCAGCCTATTTTTTTTATGCAGTCTGCCTTTCCATGTGAGAAAGATTTCAAGATCATTAAACTCCTACACTTGAGGCAGCTGTTTCTGCCCACCCTCACAGAATAATCCAATCTTTTTCAGGTGAGAACTGTAATTTCCAAATTGGAGGTGTTGTTTTTTCATCCTAACTGCTTCACACTCCATAGTAAACCACTGTAGTGCAGAATGGCAATCACAGTTACTTGAGGCTAACAGTACAATATCATTTGTAAACAGCAACGATGCAATACTCAGGTAGCTAAACTGGATAACCTACAGACTTTTTTGGTATATAGTCCACAAAAATCATGAAGAGAAGTAGAGACAAGAAACACCCTTGGCCAGGTCCTCAACCCACATTAAATACACTTAACTAAATGCTAAGAATGCAGATACATCTCTTGCTCTTCAAATGTAGGGACCAAAAAGGAAAATGGCATATAGCCCTAGGACCACATACTGCTGTAGCATTTCTCATAAAACATTTCAAAATATAAATGGCCTTTTCCAGGTCTACAGCACACAAATAGGCAGTTGCTGGCAAAGTCCCATGGCTCGTCCAGTCCATGGACAAACAGTTTATCCACTATTTCACAGCCAGGCCAGTCTACATTGCTTCTTCTGAATCATAGGCTGAACTGTTAGATGTTATTTCCTTTTTAGTATTGTAGTATATATTTTGCAGGATGATTGTGGACCATACACTGTATAAACTGAACATATCTTCTGGTCCCCTTTAGAAAATGTTTACAGCTATATCAGCCTGACAATCCAGAGGTTTTTTACGATCCATCCATGTAGCATTGAAAATGTATGCTAACCATTTTCAGCTCAAGACTGTCCAGTACCATTTCAAGCTGATCTCATTTACTCCCAAAGGCTTGCCAAAGTGGAGCTCTTCAATGGTCTCACAGAAATGACTACATCCCCAGCAGTTAATCCTGGCACTGCTTTCTCAGAGGAGTTCATTTTCACCACATTCAGAAGTTCTTCATAGCATTCCTTCTACATCACAACAACAATGTTTCCAGTCTAGATCAGCATTTCTCCACCTATGCTGAGACCTGCCTAAGCTGTCTATTTCTCCTGAATTGCAGGATGGGTAGCCTGAAGCTCACTGAGGACATCTTAAAGTCAGTTTGTATCATCTTATCAAACTTCTCCCATAATGGCAACTTTTATTTTGGCAACTGCTGCAGTTTCAGGCTTTTCAGCTTGTCACTTCTACAAATTAAATTCAGAGCCCCCGATAAGATTCCACAGATAGCTTACCTCTATGTTTATGCCCACCAACAACTTCTAGATTACACTCAGGGCAAGCACTAACCACCTTTCAACCGTGGCTCCTCGCTTCCATCTCATATATTAAGGTCATGAACAAGATCCATTCAAACTCCATATCATCACATCTGTATAGATTTGAACAGAGAGATGATATCAGAAAGAAAAGGAGAGTAGTATTGCTGGAACTGAATTCATCCTCAAATCTTAGTGAGTGCCTTCATGTGATGGACCCTGTTTTCACAAAATCTCACCAAGACAACACTGATATATATATAGACTGCATTTTATATAGCCTATATCATGAAGAAGAGTACATTAAAAATAAAAATGGCAGCTGGGTGTACACGTTCCAGGAAAAAAGTGCCCAATCCTGGTGTATGTACTGCTGGCAGGACTGGACAAAAAGCAATGTAGAATTCTCAGGACACAGAATCATTCCTACAACAGGCTTAGGCCTGGTTCACAGGGATGATGGGCCCTCTGTTGAAGGAAGTAGTTCCCAAAAAACATAAAAACTTACAGGCCAAAAAACGAGTCATAAATATGACAAAGTGGACTCCTGAGGACAAAAAATGAATTCTGTATTGTTACTGTTATGTAAGAAACTCAGAAGTTCGAAATAGAAGATATTTAGAAAGAATAAGGCAGAAATTAAAGGAAAGAAAAATTCTTGCACGATAAAAATGGTCAAAGGCCTAAAAGGGAAATTTGTATTCATTAATACAATAGATTTATGAAAAATTTATTTAGATGAAGAAACTTTGGGTCAACTGGAAGAAGAAGTGAAAGAGGATGCTCGAAAATATAAAGGACAAAACCCAGAGAATTTTGAAAGGTATAAAAAACATGAACATGAGAAAGAAAAATAGATCTGGTATGGTATAATATTTTTTTGCAAAGGAAAAAAATTATGGTAATCAGTACAAAAAAGCAGCAGCAAAGATGTCTGAAGAGAAATACAGACAAAAGGACCCAGAAATGGTATATTTCACAACACAAAAATAAGAAAACAAAGGGAGAATTTACAAAAGAGAATTAATAGGCAGGAGTTGAAATAGAAATTGAAGTTATGGATTATCTGTGAAGTGAAGGATTTGGTGTGGAGAATCCAGCACAGGTAATGCTGTAGCATTATGGAATTTACAGGTCCCCAGCTTAAGGAGAAAAAGGTGAAGCAGGAGGCATCTGAAGATTTGCAACATTATGACGCTCTGAAATCTTCTGCAGGATACCTGTACAAAATTCCAGTGAAAGTTGCACAGGAAGGGAAGGAGCAGGAAACAATGACAAGTCTGACTCAAGTAATGTTGTGGTGTGATGGGCCAAAAGGTTCCCATATGAAGGAGCAGCATATGGAGCAGGGTGCATCTGAAGACAATATGTCACAGAAAGATTTTCTGAACTTTCTGTAAATTACTCGCAGGAAACAGACAGCAAAGAAGATACTCTCAATACAGAAGAAAATGATTTAAGGGTAGATCTGCTTGGTTTAATAGAGACAAATAGATATATAAGGATAGACAAAAGAAACAGATTACAGAACATAACTAAGACTCACAATGTTAGAAGATTGGTAAACAGATGAACAGAGTAATTGGGACTCTTAAGAGAAATTTACATGATATAACAGAAACAAACAGAATATATTACTGCGCAGCTAAGCTAATAATGGAAGTGTTACCACAAAAATGTAGAGTTACAAATGAAAGGAAGGGACAGAGTAAAATGTCACCATGGAAACAGTGAGTAGAGAAAACTGTAAAGCAAAACAACAAATATCACTGTTAGAATACCAGAGAAAAGGAAATAGGTCATAAAAAAATAGTTGGCAAGATAGACTTGATAAAAGCAACATAAAGTACCAAAACAGATCAAGTTATCATATACCATTGCCAATAATAGCTTATCTGAAGCAGTCCTGTGTTGGTTTGTAATTTATTGACCTTTACTGTTAAAAAGAGGTGTGACTGTGACTAATACTGAGCAGAAGCTGCTGTGAGCATTCACATGCGATGTAGAGGAATCCTAGCTATTATGCAACTTTCATGACTGGTACTGCCAGAGTAACAACTTTACTTAATTTAATATGTATTCATATATTGTTTGTGTGATTTTTCTCATAGAAGTTGATTTAAAATCTCTTGGAATTCTGTGGTAATTGATTTTGATTATCCTTTTCTTTTATAATTCTTTACTTGTTTGCTGTTTTCTTTAAATGAGTATGCCATTAATTATTTTGTAAAGCAGAAGTATCTTGTACATTGTGCTAAATGCTATGTATATTTAAAGGCAGCACCTGATAACACTGGTGATCTGTGTTACTTATGTCAAAAGTTGGATGATTTCCTTACCGTTATTAGTAGTAAATTTAGGCATACTGATGACAATTGTACTTCTGCAAATGGCACGGCTTGGAGAACTGCTGTTACATATAGTAATGACTGGACTGATCAGATAAATAGTGTTAGGCAAAGAGCAAATAGAACACATTTAGGGAAAAAAAAGTGTCTATTGTCAATAAAGATCACTCAACCCCTTTTGAATGAGATAATTTTACTGACAACTTTAGAATTCTGAATACAAGTATTCAGCAATCTATGGATTCAGATCATATAGAAGAAAATAGAAAAAGAAAGAAAGGACAATGTTTACAACAAATAAGGAAGAAAAAGAAACTGATTAAAGTCTATAAAGCAAAGAGAATAGATTCTAATAAGGACATTGCTTCCTTATGGAACACATATGTTACAAAAAAATTACAAGGAAGTATAACATTTTTCTACCAGAAAATGCTCAGACTACAGAAAAAGGCATAATTTAAAAAAATAATGTATAAAAAGAGATGAGGAGCAGATGGAAATGAAGAAATCAAAATTGAATGTGGAAGGATTAAGGAATATTACTGTAAGAAAAAAAAAAAAAGAGGAGAAAGACAGAAGATAACAACATGGCTCAAGTTATGGATGTACACAGCCATTTCGATGAGAAATGTATGCTTGCAAATGTAATAAGCAATGAAAATAGTGGAATTAATAAGACTAATGGTGATGAAGCTCATTCCTTTGTAACAATTGATAGAGCAAATATTACTGAATTAGAAGTTGAAGACTCTTTAGATCTGGTCAGAAACGATATTCTTTTAATTTTAGATTCAGTTATTAGAGGAACTAATACCATAGGTGCCGGAAGCTGTTGAACATTGGTGGGGGGGGGATAAGAGGGGCAGTTAGTGATATAAAAAGGGTAGTTTTTTAAAACCGTTTACTACCACAACATAGATTAACGTGGAGGGCATTTTAAGCTTAGCCAGTTCCCTTTTGGTGCTTCATTTAACATTTACTGATTAGTCTTACCTATCCCATGGCTGATAATTGTATATTAGCCCCTGTCAGAATAACTGTGATCATACCATATATAATTTGAGGGGACCCATGTAAGAGATGCAGCATGTAGAAACTGCCTCTATCCATTAGTGGTACGAGGTGCAATCCTGGAGTACATTTTCTATTACCCATCCTTAGATCCAAGTTGCATTTGAATATGGACAGGGATGAGCTTTGTTTTACTTGAATTGATATTCTGTTCTGGAACAGTGGTAGCCTTTGATATATATCTATCTCTCCACAACATTCAGTTTAGATACCTGGACTGAGTATTTCTGATGCCATTTGGCATATTGATGTTTAGTAGGTCCATCTGTATTAGGTTGGAGGATACTCTGTATGAACAGAAAATGGAAGAGAAGGAAAAGCAGGCTAAGAGAGTTAGGCTTATGGGTGAAGAAAAGCATTTGCTTTGTAGTGAGTTGATTAGATGCGATACCTTTTAAATAAACCTGTACAGGTTCTTAAGACTGAAGATTTGTGATTAAGGAAGGGATAGCTTAATGGAAAGTTTCACATACCTTAACAATTAAATGAAGAACAAGAAGAGAATGATATCAAGGGAAAAACTGTGACAAAAAATGGGTCACAATTTTTAAGCAAGAGTAAGACCATAAGGATATTTTATGACTACTCAAATTGTGACGGGCACATGCAACAACCTTTTTGGTTATAGTCCATATTCAAAAACAAAAACTGGGGAGTAAAGGCATCAGAAAAGGTTACAGCTGTAGAGATAGAAGGCAGATAAATGGCACACCTAGAAATTCAGTAAAGAAGGACCCCAAAATTTCTAGCATTAAGTTCAATCCAGCACACTGTAACCTAAATGAAGCTTTATTTCCAAAGCCAATCCAATGATTAGTAAATAAGAACCGAAAAGCAGAATTCTGCTAAAGTCATTTAGTAAGTGCTAAAGACAGAAGGCCCAACCAGAAATTATGAGGTGTCCCACGAGGAGTACAGCAGCTCATAAACAGTGAGAAGATCATTAGTTGTTTCCAGAATAGAGCAGAAGACTGGAAGCGGCTAATCAGGACTACCAGTCAATGCTGTGGACAAGGAAATGACAGAGTCTGCTTGTCGAAGTGTCTTTATTTGGTATTACTCATTATGTCTCTCTGTATAACCACTTTAATTGAAAAATAAATGCTCAGATAAATTACAGAATTTGCAATGGTAGTCACTTGGTACACTAACAGCTACAGAGCTCAGAGCAGTTTAAACAAATTAGTCTTACGTGAAAGTGACTTTTGCTCAAGGAAGAAATTTATCTGATCTTGCAGTAGCTGCATTCTGTTTGCTCCATGTTTAAATGTGGCACTCATGAATGTGCATCAGCCTTCTCTATTTTCTTCTTACGTCTCTCTATAATAGAGACAAAGCAACTGTAATCTATGCCCTGAGTGCACATGCTGCTAGTAGGTGGTTACATGTAACAGCACTGACCCAAGCTGTGTTCTTTCTAAGCCTGATGTTACCTTCCTTGCTAACAGAAAATGATTCACATGTATTTCTGTCACACCCAATAAACACCCACTGTTGAGCCCCAATTCCCAGCAGCAAATAAGAATGTTAGGCATCACGCCAGGCCTGCTATTCAGCTGTACAAGGTCAACATAAATAAAAACATTTAAATGTTCTAGCTATTTGCCTTTGTCTTCTACGAATATTATATCCCTCTGCACTCTGTGCAGCCTGGCAATGTTGTGAACCTTCCGAGTTATGGGTCAGTTCAAATTAGCATAAAGCAGTGTAGCAAGACCACTTCAACACTTTTGCACACATATATACTCATCATTTTAGGGGAAAATATCTTCTCTTTGCTTCCTACTTAATGTATAAATTCACACATGGCATGGCTAAGTAGAGTCTATACCTACTGAAACATATGCTATGTAATATATACATTAATACAGCTGACACAGGAGGAATAATATAAACTCCACAAACTTCCTCTGATTATAATTATACCTGGTGCTGTTCTCTATGCAATCAACAGCAGTTCCAACAATAGGTTTTGTACACCCTCACACAACCCAGCACTGCTGTGCATAAAGAAAGCACAGCAACTAATTTGAATGTGTGTCAAAATTAAGCAGCCAATTACAAACAGTAGCTAGGGCAGGTTGTAAGATGAGGTTCTTCCTCATAGAGATTGTTGTTTTCGGGTACAAAAGTTAGTGTTAGCGAGTTAGAGGCACTGGAGTGTGTACAGTGCTTTTCAAGAGGTCGTCACCAGGGAGGCTTCTAAAAACTTGATAAACTGGACAAGAGAGCAAAAGAGATTACAAAGTGGGACATGAGTGAAATGTAAGGCCCTGACAATAAAACATTTGGCCATGTAACCACTACAATTTAACATATCAAGGTTCCTTTATTATTTACCTTTTATCATTTCACCAGACATAGGAGTATCGATACAGATGAAACCTTGACAAAAGAAATCAGATGGAGAAGAAAAAAAAAAGATTCAGCACAGTTTCAGACATACACACGGCTCAACATAAACACACTTCAGCTGCAGAAAACAAATGTTTGTTTGCTTTGAGTTAGTGTCTGATTCATATGTTCATTCATTTTACCTGAATGAGCACACACAGGCAACACAGTGTATTGCCAAGTGCAAGCTGGGAAAGGGGAATGTCGAAGCTGCAGCAAACATGAGGATAAACTCTAAGATACTGGACAAAAACAAAGGCATTGCTATTACAAGTGACCATAACAATGGAGAGCACTTAGAAATGAAAAGATTATTTAACCATTGGGGTATGATACACACCCTGTATACAGCAAATGGTGGGGAAGCAATGGGTGGGGAGCAGGGAGGAAAGGGAAATGAAGAACCTGGACCAAACATGAAGTGAGGGCATAGTGTAACACAGGCAAATGCATACGGGACAGTCAAAGAAGGCAACAGCAGGAAGAAGACAGGTGATGGGATGAACAATGATCAAGATGAGAAGGCTAGATGGTGTTGAACAGGGACTTACAAAAGGAAAGACAGGAAAATATAAAACTATAAGAGGTGTAATGAGCAAGAAGGTAGAGTATGTGAGTACCAGATCAGGAAGTGAGTGCAGGAGATCAGCCAGGGGGTAGGAGTGAATGGGAAATAAAGGGACGAAGTAAGGAAAGTAGCAAGAATGGCCATCAAAGTGGAAAGTCCAGTGCAGTTACCCATGGTGTCGCCATGCTTAGAAAGGAGACATACTGACACTTGGGGATTTTCTGTTTGAAGCAATACCTGAAAAAACGATGTGCCCAGTACTTTTCTAACTCTTTCACAACATAAGTTCAGACTCAAAAGGGGAGATTCTTAAAAGAGTGGCAACAGTATATTGTGAAATGTTTAGTAATATCCTTAGTAGCAGTACTGGATAGCCCCAATTCCTAGTGGAAAAACAGTCTAGCAGTTTAGAACAAAAAGTTAAAGCTATGAATTGTAGTCCTGGCTTTCATTATTTCTGTTCCAAGTTGTATAGTAAACAACTCAGTTAATCAGAGAGCATTGTTAGGTCACCTCTAAAAACAGGGGACTTGTACCTGATGGGCGAACAAGGGTAACAATGAGTAAAATAAATCATGAATAATAATACCTCCAGCACCACTGTATTTCATGTCGCAGCAGCTTGTGGCAGGAGTACTTTGCCTCCTAATTCTAGCCTGTAAACAAACATGGCAGACTCTCTAGCTTCAAGGAAAGAAAACTGCTTATGTTACTATCTCACTGCCTCTTTGGGAAAAGGGTTGAAGTGACATAGATTAGGTAAGGACTGCCCTCTCCCTCAGTTATGAAGTCCTTAGAGGGTAGAATGAGTACAACAATAAAGCTATGCTGAGTACACAGGCTATATACATTTCTTGTCATTTTTCATGCTTCATATATTTTTTTTTTAATCTAAAAAAACACAAAATATTAAAATTAATCCTTACTTGCCAACACTCAGAGCAGGTATACTCATCCGGCTATATAGATTCTTAAGAGTTTTCACTTGACCGGTTAGTCCTATCCAATACAGCATGGAACAGTCAGTCATTTCCATTACCCACTTTATCCTGTTCGAGGTCATAGGGGAGTTTAAGACTTTCCCAGATAGTAGCATGTGTACAGTAGAGTAAAAATCATGTGATGCAAGTCTATCATGGAGAACACATTCGCACACTATACATCTTACAGGTAATTCAAAAGATTGCCAGTTAACGTCTCTGCATGTTTTGGGGATCCATGCAGACACAGGAGGACATGCATACTTTATATCAACAGCACTGCAGCTGAGAACTGCATTGGATGACATCGAGGCACATCACCATGGGATTACCTCGATAGACCACAGTGCCTCCTTTTTAGTTAGACATACACATGAATCACTGCATACATTTCACACTGCCAGAGGAAAAGCATATTCTGCAGCCCTTCCATCATTAGGGAATCTCTGAATCCCTTAATCTAGGCTCAGAATTTTCCCATTTCCCATAAATTACGTATTTTGCATCAGACTAAAGATGAGAAGCAGACTTTCTTCAGAAAGGTAAATTAATATGAACCTGCATATATTTGCTATTTTCAAATAAACAGTATCAATACTTCAATACAATCCCTGATTTTTAGGTATTTGTCATTGTTAAGCACTGTCCTGGATGGTTAAAGCTAGAGCTTTTGTCAGAAGTTACACCCACTGCAGGAGAGTCCTTTAGCTTTAGCCTCTGTCTTTGGGGTATTAATCTCCACCAACAAAAGCCAAGATGTGTCAAAGCTAATTAAAAGCAAAGACAAAAACAAGTGCTTAGCAGCGCGTACTGTGTAACACATGGCAAACAGAGGCACATGATGAGTAATGCCTGCTGAGCAAAACTAACAAGCAATGCCAGTGGGTACTGGAGTAGAGAAAGAAAGCATGTGCTTTAGTACCACCACACTTTATAATGTTACACTATGGGCACCTTTCAAATGTCAGGACGATAGAATCCTGTCCCCTTATGAGTAATTAACATCACGTAATGCAGGAACCATCACTAAATGGAAAGCCACAATGCACAGACATGAGCACATATGCACTCGTCAGCACACACACGCACACACACGCACACACGCGCACACACACACACACACACACACACACACACACACACACACACACACACACACACACACACACACACACACACACACACTCTCTAAATCTATATAATGAAGACAGTACCTTCTTCTGGTGTAGCAGCTCTGCATAAAAGAAATCCTTCTGCCCAAATGGCAGTTTGTAAAGAAATCCACAGCTCAGCTCTGCAGTTGAATAAAGAAATCCGCAGCTCAGCTCTGCGGGTTGAAGAGAATAAACTGCCCGAATGGCATAGTGCACAACAGTAAGTAAATCTTGTATTCAAACAGGCACGCGGCATGCTGATGCAATTGCGCACGTGATGACAGGTTATTCAGAACAGTTGAGAGGTCGCTAGTGCTGAAAATGTGGGGGGGCCTCCCCCCTCACTCTATGGTTCTGCCGCCCATGACTAATACTGACATTTGAAGAGAAGATAGCGAACAAAGAATAGTATCAAGCTTGCTAGGAGCAAAAATAGAGGATGTGAGAAAAGCCTTAGAATGTCTTAATTTTAGGAAATACGGATCTGTTTTATTCGTGTTGGTACAAATAATCTCATCCACAAGGACTCTTTGACTGTTGGTAGGGAACTTACAGTTCTCTTAGCATAGCTTGAACTGGTTGTGAGGATGTATTTTTCACAAATTACTTGTAGAAAGGACAGCCAGGTCACTGTGAATGAAAAGATCTTTGTAGTAAATACCTACATAAAAATGTCCCATTTTAAAAAATGGAAATGTGTGGAGTATCCAAGCCTAATTTTGGGCGCACATGATTAGACAGGATGGCGTGCACTTGTCAAGATCAGGGAAGATACATTTTTGCAGCAGATATTATGCGATGGAGAAATAGAAAAATGCCACTTGTCACATAAATATAGCTCTATTAAAGAAACAGGCACAATGTGTGAAAATTCTGAACTAGATCTTTGGTTTACGCCTTCAAGGGTCAAAATTTTAAAAATAGTAAAACAAGCTGTTAAATATAATCCAGTAATCAGATCACTATTAACTTAATCACATAATTAATTAATATCTAAATACTAAACTTACACATTTTTTAAAGATACAAGCACTACGTTTTAAATAAAACATACATCCAGAGATGTAAATATTCATGAATGCTGTAAGAGGTTGACTCATATTTTTTGTATTTATATAAGAATTACTTAGTTTAGTATTATTTTACAAATAATTATGGATGTATATGTTGTTGTAACTGCATTCTAACATCCTAACATTTTTCTGGTAGGTGTGTTTATATTTATCTCAGTAGGTATTTATTGGTATATTTTATATAATACCTTAAATCATTCAGGAATGCATATTTACTGTGCTATAGCTGAATGTCAGTGTACCAGTATGTGAGTCATCTTATGACCTTTCCTTCCCCACTTTCTGACCTTTAACTAACAAGATTACATGCTACATTTATCCCAGTAATAGACTGACAGTGTACTTTCTGAGGACTACTTCTCATAAATGGTTTACATCTGCCTTTTCAGATAAATTAATTTCAATCAACTAAATGTTCATTTATATTGGTAGTTGTGCTTTTGATGGAGATGGAAATTTTGTACAAGCAGCAGGCATTTATAATTTGTCTTGGCTAAGTCCCCTTTATCCAGGCAATATGCTCTTATTGCAGCTTCTGTTTCTTTACATGTCTCTAGCCACCACTAACATATATGTAAAGGTTTGCCCACATCTTATTTTGGGAAGATTTTGTAAGCCATCTACTTTTGAGACCTTAGTACTATAACATTGTTAAATAAGGCTATAATACAGAATTGTAAAAAGGGGAAGAATCAGGTAATAATATATAATATTATTAATAATAATAGAATTATAATTACAGAATTATAGCTTGTTAGTATGCAATCATGTGTGTACTGATTGGTCAGCCCAACCAGTGTGTCCATTGTAAAAATCAAGCATATAGCAACAGAAAAAAGTCTTGTGCTAAAGTTCTTCTATTAATATTTGCTTTCTAAGAGATATGGAGGGCAAAGAATATACAAGAAAAATCAGGTACATCATGAAAAACTAAAGAAACCAACCTGATTTTCCTTGTATTTTTGTTCTGTCACTCGGGTACCTCTAAACCAATAGGATTTTACTTTTTTTTTTTCAGAAACAAAAAGCAATGGAGATCTTCCTTTCCCCATTGCTTGCTTTCCAAAGCACTGATGTACTGTGTAAGTACAGAAACTTAAGTCCTATATGCATACATAGTACATCAACATGGCAGAAGAATACAGAAACAACATGGAAGAGCACCACAGCGCCATTATACAAAGACATTATTTAAGAAAAGTAAATAATTTCTTTCTTAAATAATGTCACTGCATAATAGCAATAACTGACTCGTTAGTGTGGGTATATTGAAGATTTACCAATGGTTACCTTTGTTTAATTACTCAGGCTTTGTCCTCATGATTAAACCACATCAACCATGGGTACATCTTCAGTATACCTCACCCAGTCATCAGTTATTGCTAAAGTATGGCATGGATAGATTACAAAAAGGCATTTGGCAGCATTCCTCATTCATGGATAAAGGAATGCTTACATAAATATAAGATCTACATCACATTGATCAATTACATCATAGTGACCACAAAACAGTGGCAAACCACACTGCAGCTGAACCATGTTCAAGGGCAGATTATCCCAGGGGTAAACATTCAAAGGGAGATATTCCAGGGTGATTCTCAGTCATTGCTGCTGCTTTTCCTTGTCCTTAAACCATTAGGTTTGACTAGTCTTATATGTAAGACCATGGAAGGAATAATCATGGACCTTATAAATAATGACATACCACCAAACACTGGACCTTGATCCAATTTGGCTTTGTCAAGGGCAAGCCATGGCTACTGAATCTGCTGGATTTCTTTGAGAAAGTCATGAAGGCCATGGATGAGAATAAAACAGGATATACAGCCTACCTCAGTCTGGCCAAGGCATTTGACACATTTCTCCACTCAGGTATTATAGATTAATAAACTCACAAAACTGGGTATAAATCCCTATATGACCAGATGGATAGCCATTTGGCTCATGGACAGGGCACGTGGTTAAAGTGGGTGAATCCAGATGCAGCAAGAGGCCAGTTACTAGTGGTGTGCCATAGGGGCTCAGTGCTGGGACCACTGCTGTTTGGAATATACTTCTCTGAAGTCAAGGCTACTGTGAAAAGCCTCCGGATAACAAAGTTTGCCAATGACTGTAAGCTGGGGGCAATCATTGAATCCCCCAGTGATATAAATATTCAGCAGAAGGGTCTAGATCAGAAAAATGACTGGTGCCAGAACCATGGACTGAATGCAAACAACTGCATTATCATATCATTTGGGAATCCAAATACCTCTGAAAATTACAACATCAATAGCACACCCCTAAAAGTAGACTCAGAGGTGAGAGATGTAGGTACACAGATATATAGCGGCCTGAACTTTGACCACCCTATGTCCACAGTGGTGAGGAAGGCTTTCCATGTGGTACAACAGTAAAGGCATGGCATCCAGATCCAAGGTAATTATAGTCCCACTGTACTCAGACCTCATTAGACCAATAATCAGTACAATGCACCATTTGGCATGTGCTTGACTAGGCACTTACAGCAGCTGGAACACAGAAGTTCATCACAAAGAAAATACAGGGTGTAAACATGTCCTATGTGGCTAGACTAAAAGCTCCATCCCTTTATTCTGTCTCCTACTGACTATTCAGGGGTGACCTATCCCTGACCTACAGGGCACTCAAATCCAGCCCTGATGGAGCTGCTCCACATAAGCAAGTCAAACAGCATGAGAATCGCTCAGTCTAGGGATCTAGACTTAGTCAGCAACTCAAGCGCTTCTCTTTTGTCTTTACTTTATAAACCATGAGTTAAACAAGTAATACCAGCTTGAATCCTGTTTTCTTGTTTTTAATAAGAATGCAAGGCAAGCTTTAACATGGATCTTACATTAGTATTTATGACAACAGTTTATTTGAGCATATCATATGCTGTTATCATTCCTGTACAACTGGTTTATCCTATTTTTTGGTTTGTTCTTCCTTAAGGAAAGTGTTTACTACTCTTAAGGCTGGAAAACTAAATTTCCAATTTCATCGGTACTAGATTTTCCCTCTCTCTCTCTCTCTCTCTCTATATATATATATATATATATATGTGTGTGTGTGTGTGTGATTGGTGAGTGTCTGAGCTGTCTTGTGTAGTAGTAGTGTAATGGGAAGAGCTTTTTTAAATTAAGATTCATGCAATGGCAGGGACAGGGTTAGGGTTAGCATGCATTACTAAGATGGGCAAAGAGCAAGGCTCAGAACTGATCTTCACATCACATTCTCCATGGCCCTAACAGTAGTTGTTGCATGGGAATCTATGTCCTGTCTGATTAGGCATTTTCCACACTCTAGAAGCAGCCACTGATCAAAGGAAACTCGCAGTACCTTGGAAGCTCAGTGGCCATTTTACGTGATTATTGGCTGTTGGCCTCTAGTCTCAAGAGCACATGACCCATGACTAAACATATGTTCACTATTTCCATCAGATGATCCCGACATAGGGCCCTTCTTTGTTTCAGCACCCTCGAAATGCATTTTGCCATCTCCTGTCGGGTTGGCATCCATAGTATAGGTCACTCTGTCGGATGGCCTCTGTCACTCCCTGTGTTTTACAGAGTCTGTATCCTGTATGGCTAATCCATCATGATGTACAAGCTTTGATTTTTGTAAGGCCCAGCACCTGACTGTCACCAGAAGGCTCAGTTTCTCCAAGTTCGGCACCACTGGTAAGCACTGCAGTCATTGAGGTACCATGGTCACCAGATGTGAAAGCAGCATCCACAGCATATAAAGAGCTCACCACATCATTCAAACATACAGGCTCAGTCATATGCCTTTACATACTTTATGCACATATTCCTACCCAGCTTGGGAAGAGCAGTACTGGTTCCATAAGATACACCTGATGTGCTCATATATAAAGCACATGTAGCATACTACTGACTGAAACTACAAGAAACAGCTGGCCACACACCCACACACACACACACACACACACACACACACACACACACACACACACACACACACACACACACACACACACACGCACACACACACACACACACACACCATTTGACATGCCAATCACAAATCTAGATAACCTCCTCGGGAATTTATAGCATATTGCAGAAAGCAATTGAAAGATAAACACAGGTCATTGAGAACATACACAAATATGAACACATGCTGTCTGACAAGCTGGCACACTGTTATCAGTACTACCACTAAGCATTGTCCTGCTATCATGACCACCTAGACATACCAAGAATGCCTCAATGATAGCCTTGTAAAAAGGGAGACACTTATTTATTTATTTATTTTTATTTATTTATTTAACATTTGTTTACCTGGAAAATCCAACTTGGAATGAAGCCAATTTTCAGCAGAGACCCAGGGAGAAATGCTCTAGACGCATGTCTTTGAAACGTGGGAGGAAGGGTGGTAATTGCTGCAGCAATGTCACAAACCTTATGGGACTTTTCTGTCATTTCTGTGACAATCTGAGACAGGCCTGGGCCTTTCTACCATGGCCACCAACACCATTCACATGTTTTATAATATTTCCTCCTATCATAATACACTGTGGCCCCCTTCATTTCACTATTACCTATAGGTTATGAAAAGACTTTGCATATCTATAAACATACTTCAAGTGTACAGTAGTTGTACAAGCCATATCAAAACAAGCAAACCATGTAACACTAATTTGTAATGTAACTGATGAGTATTTCAACATTAAACACATTAAAATATGCCTTTCCTGTTGCCCATAGGTGCAGCACAACAACTGCTAGAGAGGACAGCTGCAGTTGATTTGTATCTGTATACATCTGTATAGGTATATGTAAGATGTACATATATATGCATGCGTAACACAAAGATCATGCAGGGATACTTAAATTGGCAGATGTCCAGTTATGCGCTCATTATGATTGATGTAGCCTTGCTCTGAAGAAACAACTTTTGCTTCATGTGTAACTTGTTGATGCATGAGTGATGATGAGCACCTTGTTTGCACAGCCTTATAACACTTCATGTATACCTGATGGGGCTATGTGCACCGAATGCCAATGAACAGCAGTAGAATGGATGGTGTTGAGCAGTGTAAACAAAGTATCTTTAGGTCATGATCTGTGGCATTTACACAAGCAGTCAGTTAGACAGTCACTACACCTTGCAGGTCACAATTTCCACAGCCACACACATCATGTTGCTATATGAATCTATATTTGTTTTTGTGACTCTGCTACAAGAAGGTTGCAATTTACTCAGTTTCATATGTGTAAGTGTAGTTATTTTAAGGATAGAGACCTACACTACAATCCATGCTGGATAATATTGCTGGCTAGGCCTTCACTTTCAAGAAAGTGTGCAGAATACTGTGCCCCCACATATGGAAAACAGAAAATAATCCTTCAGTTACTGGTATGAGACTACATCATATAATTAATGGCAAGCACCTTTCAGAAAGACCGTTATATAGGAGGCCCTGGCCACTAATCTTAAGTTTTGAGCTAAAATACACACACAGGGGGACCAAGATCAGTACTGTTTCACAGATCTGTGCTGATGTGACCAAAACTGTTTTGGAGTTATATTATAGTTTTCATTTAGACTAGAAGAACAGTTTGCTTAGCCTTTAAGATGGTATTCTTAGTTAGGTTTTACAAGCAACAATATTGTTGTAGATTGTTTGCTGTTTTTTTATAAATTACACTTTCTCCATTCTTTATTCTTGTCGCGCATTAATTCCTTCATATCTGGTGTAAGCCATGGTTTTTATTTAACTATTTTCCTAAGTTGAGGAACAAGGGAGATTAAATATGGAGAGGAAGTTATTTTAACTGAGTTACTTAAATGTAGTGCTTTTAACGGTTCCCAGTGGCTAGGCATAAGAAAAATTTACTTATCAAATGTTCTTGTTTTTTGACTGTTATATATTGGATGTTTCTGAGAATGTTTATTTTTCCATATGGTGAAGACTATGGAAGTATATTTCCTGCTTGGATAATTGTGTTGAGAAAGTGCCCTGTCCAAAATACTTTATCTGTCTTTGTGGTCATATGTATTAGCTGTGTTAATCCATACAGATTGATAGTTCGTGAATTGATTTATGAGTACTATTGGACCACCTATGATTATCTTTTCAAGAGATAGATTTGTAGTTAGACAGGATAATATATCCTCAGCAGCTGATTTGTCAGCACTAGTAGGTTTTATGGAGTGTTGCTATAAATATTGATTTTTTTGAGTTAATGTTATGTGTAGTTACTAAAATTTCAACAGGACACGCTTAAAAGCTTTAAACATATAATGGATGCACTATTACCTCTTTTCCTGCTTTGATCATTTTGGTCACTGCTGTAGACAGAAAACAATGTTTCTTTACACTCTATGTGTAATGCATGCCAGGTTTCTATTTCTGCTATTATGTCATAGATATAGAGAGAAATCGAGTTATGCAGACCTGTTATTTTATTCTGCATACTATGGGCATTAATATGACATAGTCTTAATCCATCAGGGCTACCCTAGCAAGGTGTATTAGGATTATTCAAGACAGTATTATGTATGTCAGGTCCTAGGATAGGGTGAATGTCCCCCCATTTTAGAAGTAATTTCAGATTAAGCTTATGATGGTATTCAGTTTTCTGCAGTAAGGTTTGTATAAATCTGAATTGTTTAATTTTACACATTTGTTTTGTTGGTAAATATTTAAAAATTAACAAGTCAATAGAGTTTCATCTAACTACCTAGGGGTTTATTGTTGTACTATTAGCTCATTTGAGATTGACTGCTTCTGTGGGAGGGTAATTAAGTAAAAATTATTAATTAGGATGTTGGAGATGATCAGATGATACAGAAGGAAAAGAAAACAAGTAAGACAAGAAGCTGTATTGTTTCATACGAGTAACTTTGTAGTTTTTATTTGTTTTGCCATCCTACTGGAGTGGAATGTTACTTGCTTTTCCATGATATAACGATATGTGGTGACAGTGGTGACTGGTGCATTGAATGCAGGTCTGCTAATATTTTTAACTTGTAGAGCTTGGTCAGAAATGCCTGATCTATGTCACTCAACAAGGTGATAATAATACAACCCTTCTTAAGTTCAAGCCTTGCACTGGAGTGCAGCAGCTAATATGAAACCGGTGGTCCAAAGATCATAGCTACTGGCTGATGATGTAAAATTCTGGTTCCTTGGGTATTGCACTCAAAAAATGGCTTTGCCACTTAACCAGTTTTCCTCAGGACTGGCAAAAGGAAATGTGAACCAAAATCATGTCCCTCACATACAATGAATGACAATGTGATGCCTGCGTCTCATCCTAACCCTGTTCCTGCCTTTGTAGGAGTCATATATAGTAACAAAGTTTTTAAATCTTCAGTGGGATCTGAGATTGCACAAAAAGCATAGCTACACCCCATTCACCAGAGACAAGGGAGCAGACAAGAATTAAATCAAGGAAAATACACAAAGCAGTATGTGAACAGTAAGCCTACTTCTGTGTACAACAAGGACTGTTCTTTATTATTTATTTGTTTGTTTGTTTGTTTGTTTGTTTGTTTGTTTGTTTGTTTGTTTGTTTGTTTGTTGATCAGGACAGAGGACAGACATAATGAGTAAAAGCCCATTTTCAGCAGAGTCTTTGGTAGAAAATCTCTATATTATCAATATATGTGACAGCAAAAATATTAAACAGCTGTGGAATAAACTGTTTTACTGAATGCAGACAAGTTGCAAATATGCTGGATGTAACCAAAGCTTATCTAAAATACAACTGAATATCATAAAAAGCTTTTAAAAATATGAAAACTCAGTCAACATAGGCAGTATTTAAGCCTTTTTTGTGAATTAAACTACAGATGGTTGCTATAGTCAGGTGAAACTAAGGGCTGAGCAATGAGACAAGGTTAGAACATTCTACAAACCAAATCCACCAGAACACAGGATATCAACAGGATCCTTATGATAACTCTAATTAAGTCCATCCTTGATATACAAAGCAAGTAACTTAGTTTCCAATCCTCAGATACAGTGAAGGACCCCAACGACCCTGCTGAAAGCTCTAGTACAGAGCTGCAAAGAATCAGATGGGAAGATATATATGTCAGACCTATGTTACAGACTATGTCAACAAGACTTCATTCAGTGTGAGGTGCAACAAACACCAGGTGGCGCATTATGCAGAAGTTTCATATAATAATAACAAGTGAGCTACTATACTGGAAACCACTAACAAGTCAACAGAGCAACAATACAAACAGGTCACATTCCATTCCAGCCAAACACGACCAGTATAACAATCCCCACAAGTGTCACAGCTTCAGAGTTTTTTCCAAGATAATGCTGAATGTATGGCAGCCCCTGATGGGGTCATAACCATCCCCATCCAAACAAAAGAGTAAAGTAGCAGAACTTGAAATCACAGCTCTATGCTAATGAATCTAATGATTCTGTGGTTCAAGACCAGAGCAATTACTAATCCAGGACAATGATGCAAATTCCTATGAAGTGAAGAACTATGTATACAAACAAACCACAGCAAATAGCTGTGCCACATTAGACTTGAATTTATTTTTCTGTAAATGTCACATAACCCAGACAAGAGTGTTTTGGGCTAGATTCACAGCCATTTGCTGACCTAGGGCATTGTTGTGTAATCATTCCCACCAGTAGCTGTCTGTGACTTGCTTTATTGTGTCCTACAAAGGATATCCTTTTTGTGTAATTGTGTGTGTGTATGTGTATGCATGCATGCATGCATGAATGCTTCCTCCATCTTTTTCTGTCTGTACAGATCTACTCACCTACTTATGCACACCATGCTAACACCATTTCCTGGTTCCTGTTCTGACACATTTCCCTATTACTTGCTTCCCACCCATTCCATTGCATTTGATATCACCATTACAAAGACTATATACAGAAAGCAGCATTATCTACATCACCTATGAAAGTGCTGCACACTTTCCCAAAAACAAACCTGGTGTTCATTTATCTTCTGCTTCGCTTTCTTATTATCCTACTGTGCCCTCTTTCTCCCCCGGTTTTAGTATTGTGAGTTATGACACTAAGGTTCCCCTATCTTACAAGTACAACTACAATGGGCATTTGATGGTTATTGTTGTTTAGCACCAAATGCCTGACCCACATTGTACAGAGCAACACACTAATTGTTAGAAAATCATATTAATCTGGAGTGTACAGACACCTATTTTTGGTTGTTGAAGTAATTCAGTAGCCATTAAATGCCACAGTTATTACATCCTCACAATTTATAGGAGTATCTCCTGGCATATGGTCACATCTTGCCATCTCAGTGCATATGTCCATATTACCATCTCAGTGCCCACTAAATTAGGCTTGCTATAGTAAGCATTGCATAATACACATAATCAGTTGTACTGGCTCATTCTCATTTGACTGCTATTCAGGCAGACATTAACTGATGTGAAGCTCCACATACTGAAGTATGACCTCTTTCACATGCTGTTTACTCCATGTTCCTGTATAATATGTATAAACTATATACGTACATGCATGCTCTAATGATGGTTTACATGGATTCATCCGTTCATGCTTGTGAGTTGTATCTGGCTCTTACAGTGACCTCATTAATAGACACCACCATCCATAGAGTTTATTATTCATGTAGGGAATGGATGTAGATTGCCAGGCCTTTATTCCATATCACACCCTCTCCACACAAATGCACACTTGGGGACAATTTAGTTTCATCAATCCACTTAACTGCATGTGTTTGGAGGTGGAATGAAACTGGAACACCCAGAGAAAATCATGTTAACACAAGGAGGACATGCTAAGAACCTCTTGCAGTGAGAAAACAATGCTACTCACTGTGCCACTGTGTTGCCCTGGATGTGGCTTCAGTCATTGCTGTTGGCACACAATTCTAGCTTTTACATAGTGTTTCCTTAGTTATGACATGGTACAGCTGTACATATGGAATGCTTTAAAAATCTGTTTCGTGATGAACATACCCTTATCTTCCCTTCTTGAACTAGAGTGTTATGCTGAAATATAGGCTGAATTTATTTCTGCATGTTTTTACTTACAGTTTTGTTGTTTGTGTCCTGCATGAGTATTCTGACCTGCAGACATCAATGCTGTTGTTCTTAGAATGGTTGCTTTGCATACCAGGACAATTGTTATGCACAGGATGAGCATTCTAACATGCTGAGTATTGTGATATCTGCTGCCTGCATCATCATCATAGACATGCCTTGTCCGATACCTACTACATTATATACTGTACCTATTGGAAATATGGAGAAATGACTCATGCATGTATTCATGTTCACTCACTGACCATAGAAAGCCATCCCAGGACTATAAAAGAAGTTAATTATTTTGCAGTACTGCCTAATTAAGGTTTGGGTGTAAGCACAAGCTGTAAGAATGGTCAGGTGAGAGAGGTAGGTTAAAGCATTTTTCAGCCTACTCTGTATGCTGTGGGGTCAGTGTGTAGATTACCACTATCTGGGTGATCACTAATAGAAACAAACTTGGCACAGTAGGTGAGAAACATGAATAAAGGAGGGATGGTATTATGACTGATGCTAGCAGTGCTGTCTATGGGAGTATGCATATTGTATTTTAAATAAGAATAAATGTTCTGATGTGGTAAAAAACGATGGATGCCTCGGCTCGGACACGAAACTCTTTATTCGCACGTATAAAAAATACAGAATATCAAAAACGTTAAGCGCTTTCATCTGTACCAGCAGACTTCTTCAGAACGTCATTCATGTGTTACAACACTCCTTAAATAGCCCATCTGATCACATTTGGCGCCAAAAAATGCATTCATTAAAAATTCCATTTAAAAACATATATATACATTACATTGAATGCCATCAATTATTGAAATCATAAAAACAAATGAGTATTGACAACTTCAAAATTACCTGATGTATCATTGAATTACTCATAATATATATCAAATTAAATAATATAATAATATAGAATATATACTATATGTTAAAATATATATAAAGTGTATAAAAAATCATGTATGACACAATGACCATATATCATAATGTAATAGCATAAAACCTGTCAAATATTTAATATCAAAAATGGTTTTATACTAATAAAGTCATTGATACCTGGTTAACAAGTGGCATCTGTGAACATCTGCCACTTGCTTTCCTTCATAGCAAGTATAGCTTTGATGTTTCCTCCATATGGTGAAGGTTCCACCTTATCAATAATGTTAAACATAAAATGATGCCTATCATTGGTGTTTAATATATGCCTATATAAAGCATTTCTATTATCCTTAACTCTAATGCCATACTGATGTTCATATATTCGGCGTTTGAATTGTCTTTCTGTCTTGCCAACGACGCATGTGGCAAGATAGATCACAAATTTAGTATTACAGTTCCCTTGTCTGCTTAACAAATAAGTTCTATTGGTGTTCTCTAACCTCTTCCCCTTGCATTCTCTAATGTATTTACATTGGTTGCATTGTCCACATTTGGTAGTGAAATTATTTTGTCTATTAACCTTCCTACCATTAGATTCCAATATTTTTTTAATATTGTACCCCGTCTTATATACTATATGTGCCTGAATGCCCAATACTTGACTAGATTCTTTGTTAACTATGAACTGATTCCATCGTTCCTTTATAAATGTTTCTATGTGATATACTGTGAGTGAATAAATCAAAACACATACCCTTCTACTATGCTCCTCAGCCAGAATGCTAGTTTGTAGAGAAGACATATCGTTGAAATTACCCAATAATGGCTTATACTTATTACCCCATTGATCGATAATATATCGATTGATGTCATTCAATAAATTTACTGGGTAACCTCTATTTATAAACATGGTCTTGATAAGATCTATCTCTTTTAACATGATTTCTCTTGTAGAGGACATGCGGGCTGCTCTTATGCATTGCCCTTTATAGATGTTACGAAACACATGATGAGGGTGATTGCTACCATATGCCAAATAATCATTCGAAAATGTCTCCTTTCTATAGATACGTGATATAAAACCTGTGTCACCATGGCTTATGAATGTATCTAAACATGCCACTCCTCTCTTGTTGGTAACATGAGTAAATTTTAAAAAGTCAGTGGTATTATTTATATATCTGATGAATTTTCCTATGTCCTCTTCTGGTCCATCCCACAATACAAATAAATCATCAAGGAACCTAATGTAATAAACAATATGCTTAAAATATTCAGATTTAAAAATGTATTCAGATTCCCATTCGAGCATAACCATATTGGCAAAGATCGGGGCACAAGATGCTCCCATGGCAACACCTCTGGTTTGTTTGAAAAACTAATTTTCAAACTGGATGTAATTGTGGTCAAGGACCAGCCCCATCATATCAGTGATTAGACATATCCTATCCCAACTCATATTGGTGTTTTTCCTCAAACTACTACTAAAATATTCTAGACCCACCTCTTTCGGGATACAAGAAAATAAGTCAATTACATCAATCGTGATGAATCTTAGTTCCTTTTTCCAAATCTGTGTAGTAAGCTGTCCCAAAAACATCCATGAATCTTTAATTAAATGTGGTGTATTGTTATAAACAGGTTTAATCCATTTGTCTATGGCAGTGCCCAATGGGAAAGTTTTAGCTCTACTTCCTGAAATTATGGGCCTAAATGGAGGATATTTCAAGTCTTTATGCAGCAGAAAGGCAAGCCTTGACAGAGCTTAGCAACAACCATAACATAGTTATAACTATGGCAGATAAGGGAGGAGCGGTTGTGATTTTGGATTATTCGGTATATAACCAGGAAGCCTTGCGTCAATTAGCAGATTCCAGTTTTTACATGGAATTAAGTATGGATCCTACTTCATCTTTTAAGAGAGAAATTGATGATTTTTTGGAATTGTCGGTTCAACAGGTTACTATTACAAAGCAGGTAGGTATACAACTTAAGGTGGAGGAGCCTAGTCCCCAATACCTATATATGTTACCAAAAATACATAAAGATCCATTACATCCTCCGGGCAGACCTATCGTTTCAGGTAGGGGTTCCTTAACGGAACCATTGTCAGCTTTTTTGACATTCTATCTGAAGCCGCTGTTGACATTTATCAGGTCCCGTATTAAGGATACCACCGAATTTCTTAATATCATCAATGACGCTCAATTGGAATCTCATTGGCTGCTTTGTACACTTGATGTGGCTTCATTGTATACATGTATCCCACATGATCAGGGAATTTTGGTGGTTTCCTATTGGTTATATCAATCCAACCTTTACTCCTTGGCCTTTAACAACTTTTTGATCAAACTAACTGAATTGGTGTTGCGGAAGAACATTTTCTATTATCAAGGAAAGGCCTATTGGCAGATTAAGGGAACTGCGATGGGTGCTTCTTTTGCACCCATCTATGCAGATTTGTTCATGGGGTATTATGAGGTTAAGTACATATATGATGTTAATCATAACAAATTTCTACACATTTGGACATCTGGCGTAGATATCTAGACGATTGCTGGATGGTGTGGCGTGGGAACAAGGAATGTTTAACCCAGTTTGTGGATTATTTGAATAATAACACTTTTGGCATTCGGTTTACGGTTAACATCGAACATTCAGAGATTGTATTTTTGGATGTTAAGGTTTCCAAACTTGCAGATAATACTTTATCTACTACTGTATATAGAAAATTCCCTAAATACAATACTTTATTACATGCCAAGAGTTCACATCCTCGCCACATCATCCGCAATATTCCAAAATCTCAATTTATGAGAATTAGACGTATTTGTTCATCGGATCAGGATTATTTGGATTCTAGTCTAGATTTATCTCGCAGATTTTCACAACGGGGCTATGACTCTCAACTTCTAACTAATGCTGTAGGACAAACCAATAGATTGACACGTCAGGATTTGTTGTGTTATAAATCAGATGATAGGGAATTTATGAGGCAAAATAATAACCAACCCATACGTCTAGTAACAACCTATGGTACTAATACGAATCGCTTCAGAGATCTTATTAATCAACATTGGGGTATTCTTTTGTCACATGATGTTTTAAGTAGGGTGTTGCCTGAACAATGTCAATTTTCCTACCGGCGGGGAAGAAACATGAATTCACACTTTACACACTACAAAAGATACATTCCAAGCCCCCCACAGCAAAGAACTTTAACTGGTGAATTACTAAAGGGCTGCTATCCTTGTGGCCATTGTACGGCCTGCCAACATTTGCAACAAACCAAAGAATTTTCTAGCAAAAACACCTCTAGAATTTTTGAAATAAGGGTTTTGCTAATTGGATTGGGTTGTCTATTTGGCAACCTGTACCTGTTCCGCATTTTATGTTGGACAGACGTCGAGACCAGTGAAATTTAGAATAGGGGAACATTTAAGTGCAATTAAGAACAAACGTGTTGCCAATGCCTTATTTAAACACACTTTGGAACATGCATCTGCAGTTTTTAGGTTTGTTGTTATAGACAGGATAACTCTACATAGGGGTTTTAAAGCTGGATGGCACCAAAAACTTAATCGAATGGAAAATATGTGGATAACCAAATTGGGTGGTTTATTTAGACCTGGATTAAATATTTTAGAATAGGTTTATCTCATGAACTACTATATCATTATGTCTATGGAGGGGGTGTTTGTCATGTACCATTTCTTTTTCTGTTTTTTTCCTATATAATCATAAGTCCTATTAGTCATTATTCAGGGACAGTTATATTGTAATATTGGTTGTATTTATTAGTACAATTTACAATACATTATGATGTTTCCCATATGTTATATCATGGTATATAGGTATTTGTTCAAATTATCACAGAAACAGGTTGGTCAAGAGATTATTTTTATTTTATAGGGACATGTAATATTTTTATACAAATTCTATGTCTTATTGAGGTTACATATTTATACAACAATTTTTGTATCTTTATTTGTAATTATACAAAATACAAATGGGATAGGTTGTTTCATGTAATACTCCAATATCTATTTGAATGGAATTGATGATAATATATAGATTTTGTATGGTTTATTCATGTAATATATATACATGGGAAGAAATGTTGTTTTTCCCCTAAACTTTTTCATGTTCCCTAATGTTTTGTGACCTTTCCTGTTTTAATGGTACATGCCCCTTTAAATGAGCACTATAAATTTGGTGCTCATGGGGGGTTGGGTTTTCTGACTTGATTTCAAAATATAGCATTGATAAAGGCTATAACATAGCCGAAACCGGTTTGCTTAATTATGGGTTTTTATACTGTTTTTTTTTCCATTATATGAACTATTTTAACAATAAAGTTGTCTTTTGGCAGAGCAAACAATACGTGCTGGCTCAATTCTTTTGGATTCATTGTCTGTTGTTTAGGCCAAACGTATGCCCCATTGTTAGCATAAAGGTCTACATCATGTGTTAATTTCCGTTCCTTTCTTTCAAATATAACAAATGCTTTACGGTCAGCTTCTACAAATTATTTATCATATAATTCATTCCACTGACTGAAGGAAGAATCATTCAATATGTCAGCATTAATTTTGTCAACCTCTGATATTAAACTTGATAACTTCTCTTCATTTTTATGTATAAAAACATTAACATACTTGAAACCAAAACTATCGAATAGCTTATTAAATTCAACAATGACATCATCATTTAATTCATGTCCCATCGGTATTTTGAAAAACCTAATACCTTTGGGTACAACCTACAAAGTTAAACATTTACTAAAATATGCATTTTCTATTTTGATATTCTTAATCGCTAAAAGTTTCTTACCAAAAAGGTAGATTTTATCCTTAATACTACTTCTCACATCCTGTTCATTCACAATTTTGTCTTTAACATAAATTCCAGCTTCATGCTTGTTGTATTTGTCAAAATCAAAGTCATCAGATAAAAACCTATCTAAATGGCCATTAATACCCACACTATCAATTCTATTCTTTTTGCAATGTTTATTATTGCGTACTATTTTAGCACCATAAGGACTAGATGATAGTTCAGTACCTTTGGTTTTGTCAATTTGTGGTTTGGTGATGGCTGAATACGTTTTTACAGGTGGTAAACGTTTGGGGCGAGCCCCTAAACGTTCCGTTTCATCTCGCAGCTGAAAAAGGCTAAAATCAAATGTGAAATCTTCGGATAAAGATTTGCTGTCATTACGTTCCTTGTTACTGTTGTAACAACATTGTTTGTCTTTTCTGAATAAAACCTCTTCAGGACTACCTTGTCCATATGGAATCTCAATTTGAGTGCTCACATCCACAACAGGCACAGTACATGTCCTAATTTCGACCGCTTGCTGCTCACCAGATGAGCTTGATGTTTGTCTGCACCTCACGATACCAACTGATTCGGCGTTACTGGCTGCTATGGAATGCCCAACTAGTTCCATTAATCTCGTCACTTCCTCCTTGAGTGCGGTAATCTCTAGGCGAATACTAGCGAGTTCCCCCTGGTCCAATGAAGCCTGAATGCCCTTGTTACTGTCCATATCAGACGCTGCCACAATTCACAAGTATGAACACAACGTAAATAAGAATAAATGTTCTGATGTGGTAAAAAACGATGGATGCCTCGGCTCGGACACGAAACTCTTTATTCGCACTTATAAAAAATGCAGAATATCACATTTTTACTTACCACATCAGAACATTTATTCTTATTTACGTTGTGTTCATACTTGCATATTGTATTTTAAGCATCAGTGTCTTACCACCATTATGAATGATCACAATCAACAGTTGGCCATTCTCTTCTAGAACCATGTTCTCTGGTTAATAACTTTATTTACTTATTTATTTATGTATTGATTGATTGGCATTTGTTTACCAGGGTAGTCCACTGGGCCAATAACAGCTCATTTTCAGTGGAGGCCCAGGGAGAAAAGCTCCACAGAAAACAAGTAAATATATGAACAATTTGTTGAAACTGAACACAGTAAATGCAATTGCATGCAAGTTAACTCAAATAAGTATTAGACAAAAAATGAATTTAGTAATGTTAGTGAAAATTCACAAAAATGATCAGAATATGGTAATTAAACAGTTGCAGAAAACTAGAGGAAGAGAACCAAAGGGGTATGTCACTAAATACAATTATGACAAGCTGTTAATACAGAATGATGTAGTGGTTAAGCTTAAGAAAAAGTGATAGATGTAATGCCAGAAAAGTTATAGGCATATGTTACCTAAAGCCAAAAAAGAGACAAAATTGGTTATAAGGTGTAGGAATGAGAAGGGAGCTGTGGAAGTAGAAGTGGTCAAGACGTAAAAGTTGGGGGAGGTGAGGTACACTTGCATCTCCATATTATGGAGGAGAAATAAGTATGTAAAGAAGTTTTAAAAGTTGCAAAGTTTCATTTGGATTTAAGTGATATGGGAAGAGAATTCCAGCTTTTAGAAACTGAGTAGAGCTGTATAGAAGTTGCCCTGCAGGTAGGTTGGGTTTATGTACCTGTAGGAGTTGTTAATTTTCAGATGTAAGGGACCTTTTGAGTACTTAGTTACTGAATATTGAGACAAGGGCAGGACAATCAGAGGGTTTCTTTACTAATTTGTGAGCAGTTGTCAGTTATATATAGGAAAGATAATGTGGTAGTTCAAGCCAATTAAGAGAGTATAATGCTAAACAGTGGTGGCTGGAATAGGAGGTATTGGTGGCAAACCTAGCAACTCTGTTGTAACATGTTTCATATTTTGACTGTAGGGTAGAAAGTAAATTAGTAAATTAGTAAATAATGGAGCTCCATAGGTTAGGGAGGGTAATAGATAGGTGATGGCTAGGGTTTTTTTTTACTAGAGGAGCTTAGAAAGTGTTTATGATTATACAGAATGCCAAGTTTTTGGTGATTTGTTTTGATGCTGTGCTGAACATGTAAGTCAAATTTTAGGTGTTCATCTATTATCACCCACAGTAGTTTAGTGTGGGATACTACTTCAGTTGCTGTTTTGCTCTGAGAGAGTATAGTGAACTGGTCTTTGTTTACAGGGGCTTTCTTCTTAGGGGTTAATAGAATTAGTTTGGTTTTGTTTGGGTGGCAGGTAATTTTGTAATGCCATTTTTATATGGACGAGTTGTATTGTATGTTATAGGCTGAATATAGAGTCACTGAGCATATGATAGTTGAATCGTCTGCATATTGAATAATAGAGCCAAGTTTGAGGGAGGAGTGTAGATTATTGATAAATATGCTAAATAAGAGAGGCCCTAGTACTGAGCCTTGGGGAACACCGGTTGGGTTTTAGAGATAAGAAGAGAGGGAGGAGTTCCATCTCACTGCTTGTTGTCTGTTTGATAGATAGCTCATAAACCAGTTTAGTGAAGAGGAGGAGAGTCCTGTTGGGGAGTTGGTTTAGAAGAAGTGGATGAGACACTGTATCAAATGTTTTTTAAAGGTCTAGAAATAGTGAGGAGACTAATTTACTATTGCCTCTAGTTTTGTAAACTGTATCCATGTAAGAAATCAAAGTGGTCATAGTACTATGACTTGGTCTAAAGTCATATTGTGTGGTTGATGGAATTTGATTGTGAGTGAGATGGTCAAGAAGTTGAACTTGTATGCATTTCTCAAGGATTTTTGAAATGGGAGAAAGAAGAGCTATAGGGCGGTATTTGGAGAGATCTGTGGGGTGGCCGCCTTTGTGAAAGGGTAGGAAAAGGTCATTTTCCAGGTTTTTGAGACATAGGATTTGAGAATGGATCTGTTTATAAGTATGCTAACAGAGTAAGCTATAACTTCTACAGCAAGTTTTAGATATTCAGTGGGTAGATTGTCTGCTGCATTAGAGCCAGGTTTTCATTTGAAGAGGAGTCTTTTTATGGTAGAAGTAGGAATGGGTTTTAGAGTAAAAGATGTTAGCTGGGTAGAAGTGTCAGCAGAAATGAGACAGGATAGCGAGTAAGAGTGATGGGTGAGTCAGGATGGAAAAGATGGTATAATTGTAGTACGGGTTGAGTCAGAGTGAAGTAATGGCAGTCCAGAATTTTTGGGGGTTATTCCTATTATTGGATTGAAATTTTATGTAGTATTTATTTATTTTTTTTGTCTTTGGTAACTTTTTTTTTTTAACTTGATTGCAAAGGAAGGAGGGATTGCTTTTTTTGTTTTTTTGCCATTATTTCCAGATTTTATCTCTGTTTTGCATTAATTGTTTTGGTTAACCATGGGGCATAGTTAAATTTAATTCTTTTAGTTCAAGGGGGTGCAAGTTTGTTAAGAATTTCTAGAAATTCTTTGTTAAAGTAGTTAACTGTGGCATCTAGGGCAATGGTTTTCAGGATATTCCAGTCCATTTGTTTCAATAAGTTGATGAATGTTTGGGGATTGAATTTGTTCAAGTTCTGTATTTGTTTGTAGTGATGTTCTTTTTTGAAAGGAAGGGGATGCTCTGAGCACATAATGAGTATATCATCAATGAGTGTATGACATCCTGCAATGAGATGTTTAACCGTTTCTTGTTCAGTTCTACAAAGCTTACAATTGTCTGTATTTCCTACCTTTTCTATGAATTTTGTGAAATATGTAGCACATCATCCACTATCTTGGGCTGCCAATATTAACATTTCATCTTTTACTGTGAATGTACCTCACCTGAGTCAAGTCAGACATCAACTCTTGATTGACATGCGGTTGTTACAGAAGTTCTCTATATTTCTTGCTATAATTGCGTTTATTCAATTTATCAACTCTTTCTTTCCTGATCCCCTTCTTTGTAGTCTCCCTTTTGCTTTTTTACACTTTTTCTTGTCACCTGATTTTATCCATGTTTGGTTGGATTTCTGCTAACATAAGCAAAGAGGTCATCTTAGACATCGTTTATTTATGTTTTAGAACATGCAATATGGTTGGATCTTATGATTTCAGTAAATATGTATGCAATCCCATAATGACTGCTCTATATGTATAGTTGATTTTGAGGAGGCCCATATCTCCTTCAGACTGAGGAATATATAATCAAATGTGATGTAACAAAGCCTGTAGTATTCTAGGCTAATGGTAAAAGGGGCTCTGACAATACTGGATTATAATATTAGAAGCCAGTGTGTTCTAGGCTGATGGTAACAGGGGCTCTGACAATACTGGATTATAATATTAGAAGCCAGTGTGTTCTAGGCTGATGGTAACAGGGGCTCTGAAAAAACTGGATTAGAATATTAAGAAGCCAGTGTGTTACAGGCTAATAGCAAAAGGGGCTCTGACAAAACTGGATTATAATATTACGAAGCCACTGTGCCCCAGACTGATGGTATCTGAGGTTCAGACAATAATGTATTATAATGTTAAGACGCCAGTGTGCTTCAGGCTGACGGTAACCGAGGCTCTGACGTGGGTGTGTTCTGATGTAACAAAGCCTGTATTATTCCAATATGATGATAACTGGAACTCTGACAATACTACATTATGATACAGTAAAGCCTGTATGTTCCATACCAATGGTAACTGTTGCTCTCACAGTACTGTGTTATGATGTAACAAGGCCTATATTGTTCAGTGCTGATGGTAACTAAAGCACTGAAATGTATGATTTTGATGAAATGAAGTTTAGAGTGTTCCAGGCTGATGGAAAAGCGTCTCTGGTTCTACTGTACTACGATGTAGCAAAGCCTCTATGCTGCAAGCGGATAGTAACTGAGAGTCTAACACTACTGTATTATGCATTAACAAGTGCATGTAGTGTTCAATACTGATGCCCCCCCAGCTGTAGAAGGAAGTAATAGTCCACAAAAATCACAAAAACTGACAGGCCAAAAAAGAGCCCTAAAGACATTGGAGTGGACTATATGGATAAAAATGAAATTATATATTGTTACTCTTATGCAATAAGCCCAAAATTTCCAGACAAAAGATATACAAAGAGATTAAGAGAGTAATTTAGAGGAAAAAAATACTTCAACAAGAAAAAATGTCAGAAGCTTCAAACAAAAAATTGTGTTCATTAATACAAGAGATTTATGATAAACATAAAGACCAAGAAACCTTGGGCCGTTCGGAAAAAGAAGTGACTGAGGAAGTGTGAAAATATAAAGAACAAAATCTAGAGACTTTTGAAAGGCAGAAAAATTAATATGACATGGGAAAGAAAGACAGATCTGATATGGTGCAATATTTATGCAAAGGAAAAAGCGAAATTAATCAATACAGAAAAGACAGCCCTAAAGGTGTTCGAAGGGAAATACAGGCAAAGACATCCAGATATGGAAATTTTTACAATACAAAAAAATAAGATCACAAAGAGGGAATGTAGAATAGAAGATTACTAAAGCAGAAATTAAAAACAAATAGAAATTAAGTTATGGAATACATGTGAAGAGAAGGATTTAGTGTAGAAAATTCTAAGACAGGTTATTTCACAGCATGATGGAAAATGAGTCCCCTGGGTAAGGAGAAACAGGAGGAACAAGAGACATCTGAAGAAAAAATATAGACATGGGAAAGAAAAAGACATTTACTACAGTGCAATATTTATGCAAAGGAGAAAGCTAAACTGATCAATACAGAAAGAGCAGCACCAAAGATATTTGAGGAGAAATATGGGCAAAAGCATCCAGACATGGAACATTTTAAAATACAAAAAAAAATAAGAAAACAAACTGGAAAAGTAGAAAAGAGGATTAGTTACAGAGAAGTTAAAGAAATTGAAACTGAGATTATGGATTACCTGCAAAGTGAATGATTTAGTGTAGAAAATCTAACCTCTGATAACATCATAGCAGGTAGAGCAATTGCTCCCCCCATTAAGGAGAAACTAGTAGAGTGGGAAACATCTTATGAATTGCCATATGAAGATATTTTGGATCCTACCACTACAAATGTTCAGTTGGAGTTGCACAGCAAGGAAAGTACCAAGAAACTGTGGCAACTCTGATGCAGTCAATATGGAGTGATAGGCCAGTGAGTTTCCATATAAAAGAGCAGTAGATAACACAGGATGAAACTTAAGAGATTGTGGCACAGGAAGATGCTCTGGAATGCTCTATAAAATGCCTGCAGTAAATGGAGAAAAAAAATATTCGCTCAGTTTAGAAGAAAATTATCTAAGAGAATAGTTGCTTGATTTAATAGAAATGGACAGACATATTAAGATCAATGAAAGAAATAGACTATAGAAAGCCAATAAAACCTAAAACATTAGAAGTTTGATAAAACAAATGAACAAAGTAATTAGGACTGTTCTCAGGGATTCATATGATATAACAGAAGTAAATATGATAAACTACCGTGCAGCTAAATAACAGATACAATTTTACTGCAAAAACACAGGGTAGTAAAGGAAAGGAAGGGGGGAAATCAAATGCCATCATGGAAGTATTGAATAGAAAAAAACATAAAGCAATTAAGACAAGAAGTGTCACTATTTGAAGAGTATAGAAGTGGGAACAGATCAACACTGTTGCAAATAATAAACAAAAGTATTAGCACAGACAGAAAATTTAGAAGATATGCAGATAAATATAAAGGAAAGGTACAAAATAAGCAATTCATTGATAACCCAAAATGTTTTATAGACAATTGGGAAACAAAGCAAAAAAAACTGAAATACACCAAAAAAGAAGAAACAGATACATTTTAGAGACATATCTATGAAGATCCTGTGGAACATAACAAAGATGCTAAATGGATATAAGAAGTAAAAAAAAAAGAATAAGAAGTTCAAATGTACAGGATATAAAATTGGATGAAGTAAAGGCCAGCTAGATTGAAACAAAGGTATAAAAATCTCCTAATTGGAAAATCTGAGGTCCAAATGCAGTACCCAACCTCTGGCTAAAAGTATAAATATCTTTACATGAAGACTTAGTCATGAGAAAGAACTATTTATATGTGCACCCCAAACAAACACCAGCCTGGATAACAATAGAAAAAAAACAATACTCCTACTTAAGAGTGAACCTGCAATCTGTCCTAAAAACTATAGACCAATAAATTGCCTTCCAATGATTTATAAACTATACATGGTAATTGATGCTGACAGGGGTTATAAAAGGTATAAACAAAAATTTCCAAGTAAATATACTCCAATAAGAGTATACCCCTGTAAGAGTTGCTAAAATGAGAAAAGAAAATCTTGCTGGTTGTTGGAGATGTAATAGCCAAATTAAGGTTAATTGGTCATATATGTTTTTTGAATGTTATATAGTTCAAAATTTCTGGGTAAAAATCCAAGATTTTTTTAAGCATTATAGAATGGTACTTTTATATTAACAAATAAATAGTTCTCTTTAATATTTTAGGAACAGACACACAAAAGAAAGATTTTTCTTACTTAACTTGGAATATACTTGCTGTAGCTAGAAAAAATATTACAAGAAATTGGAAACCCACTTCAAAATCAAAATTTGAAGACTTTATTTACCGTTTAAAGGAGGTTGCAATTAAAGAAACTAAAGTAAAAGAAAGTAGAATATATCCAAGCAAATTAAGGCATAATCCTTGGATGGCCCTCATTAAATTGACATCTTCATAAACATAATTACTTAGGCTATTGTTAGGACTGCGTCTTGTTTTATTTATTACCATGTTGGTCTCAAGCTTACTGTATACATTGTAAATTGTTATATATATTTTTTACTTCATTGTATTTGTTTATGATAATTGGAAGTTTTTGATTTTTGCTGTTTTTTTTTCTCTTTTAAAAAAAAATTTGTTTAATGAAAAATATTTCAGGGAATTGCTGCTGACAGCTTTTATATTAACTTAGAAAAAAAAACTCAATCAGTAGAACAAAAGGGTAACAAAAGAAAATCATATGGAACAAAGGATTATTTGTTGTTAAATAAAGCCATATTGGAGAACTGTAAAAAGGAGAACAATCTAAGTATGGCATGGACAGACTACAAAAAAGTATTTGACAGTATCCCATATTCATGTATAACAGAGTGCTTAAAAATGTATAAGATACACTCTACGCTGATTGATTATATTATAGTGACCATGAAGCAGTGGCAAACCACTTTGCAGTTAAGCAATGATAAAGGACAAATTGCTATTCCATGGGTAAAAATTCAAAGGGATATATTCCAAGGTACTTTCTGTCACTGCTGCTCTTCTTTCTTGCCCTTAATCCATTAAGCTGCCGATTTAACAGATTAAGTCAGGATTACAATTTGGCTCCCAGTAAACAACAAAGTGTCAAGACTTCTCATCTTCTTTTTGTGGATGATTTAAAACTGTACAGTTCATCAGATGAGGAACTGAAAATAAATGCAAGTGGTCAAAACTTTTTCAGTTGATATAAAAATCTAATTTGGTCTTGATAAATGTGTAAAAGCAACCTTTAAAGCAGGAAGTCTGCAGCACCAAGAAAACATCAGTTTAAGACGGGAATGTGATATAAAACAACTTGAGCAAGAGGGAGTATATAATTATTTAGGAATTGATGAAGGATCAACAATAAAATATAAACAAATGTGAAAACAACAGCAAGGAATATTTTAGAAAACTAAAATTAATACTGAAAACAGTGTTGACATCTAGGAATAAAGTCCAACTATAAACCAATTTTGTCTTCCTTTCCTAACTTACGCTTTTGGAGTGATTGACTGGCCACAAAAGTGTTTGGATCTGTTGGAAAGGAAAACAAGAAGGATGCTTCATGCTCATCAAATGATTTATAAAAATCAGTGTATACCAAGAATCAGTATTTTCCATTCTGAAAGAGGTATGGGCCTCCTCAAAATTGATTACATGTATAGATCTGCAGAATTGGAACTGTATACATACCTGCGAGTCAATATTATAAACCCAAACCCCCTTTTGAGCAAATACTACAACAGCGACACATATAGCCCAAACCGCAAATATGTCGAAACAGCCAAACCGCGAAATTTAAAATCTTGAATCGTCATAGTCGGCCAACCTCACAGCGCTTTACATACTACGTACCTAAACATAATAAATAAACCACATACATACACTAACCAAACCCTACTTCTAACCCTACACTTCACCTTACATACATTACTATCTATGCACTTACCTTAACCCGCACCCTAACCCTAAGGTCCGTAACTATCGCACACTTACTCTACAGAGATATACCCAAACAAAACAAAAAAATCCACACACATACACAACAAAACCCTACTTCTAACCCTATACTAAACCTTACATACATTACCTATCTATGCACTTACCCTAACTCACACCCTAACCCTAAAGCTTGTAACTATCGCACACTTACCTTACGGAGCTATACCGCCAATGGGCTAACCATAACAAATTGACATTTCAACTTCCGTGGTTTTGGACATTCGCCGTTTCCATCGTTCGCACATGTGTCGCTCTTTTCAGATTCGCTCAAATGGATCTTTGGTCTTCTAATATAGACCCCATATCTGCTGACCTCATAAGACCCAAGCATAATGGACATTTTGAAACATGAGGGGAATAAGTCTAAAATGATTTCCTTGCTTAGTTTAGCAGAAGCATATCAGTGTCAAATGGGAATGGAGATCAAACCAGAAGTAGATAAAAATCAGGCCAAAAAACAAAAGAAAGAATATAAAGTGAAGGATCAAATGAGTAGGCAAGCAATGTGGAAAATGTATAAGTTCAGTTGTAAGTACAGAAAACTCAAGGAACAAACTCCTGTTGATTAGGATTGAACACAGGAATGGTTAAGGAGAGGTGAATTTAAACAAAAAGATGAAAGCTTAATATTGGCAGCCCAAGGTACTAGTATATATACATGTTGGTTTGCAAAGTCTATTGAACATGTGAGAGAAACAGACAAATGTAGGTTCTGTAAAACAGAATTGCAATTGCACATCTTGCTGCTGGTTGTGATACACTAATGGCAGAAGGACTATAAACTGAAAGGCATAATAATGTGGCAAGAGTGTTGCAATAAGAATTGTACAAACATTATAATTTTGAAGTAGCTGAAAACCATTTGAAACATGAGCCACAAAGCATTATAGAAAATGATGAAGTTTATATCACTATCACATGGGATCACCCATTACCCATTACCAACAGTTCAGAAAATAGATGCAAGAAAACCAGAAATAGTAGCCCATGAAAAGAAGACAAAAGTAGCACTGATCACTGAAACTGCTACACCCGGCGATTACAGTGTCTTACGTACAGTGAGACACAAAGTAATAAAATACCAGGATTTGCAGGCAGAAACTAGATCAATGTGGAAGAAGAATACGCAGAAAGTTCCAATAGTAGTAGCAATGGTCTTATAAAAAAAAAAAAAACTTTAAATTATACTTAGATATGCTACCGATACATTTAACTCCATATGAATTGCAGAAGGAGTCATTACCCGGCACAGTACAGGTGCTATAAAAAGCACTTCTGGCAAACATCAAAGAATGAAACAATACTAATTTCATGAATTTATAGAAGCTATTAGAACCCCAAAAGACTTGGAGAAATTGAAAATGGTAACTGAGGATCTCACAGTACTATATTATGATGTAACGTTACAAAACCTGAAGTGTTCCATGTTTTTCATAATTGAATCTAACACTAGTGTTCTATGATGTAACACAGCCAAATGTGTTCCATGCAGATGATAGCTAAGGCTCTGACATAACAAAGGCTGTGTGGCCAATGGTGGTACTGTGAGTACTTACAGTACTGTGTTATGAATTAACATGCTGATCGAATCAATGGTCCAAACACTATTGTGTCTTGATGTAGCAAACCCTGTGAAGTTCCAGGCTTATCCAGGCTGATTGTAAGTGATGCTCTGAAACTACTGTATAGTACAAATTATTCTATGCTGTGATGGTAAGTTCTGATGCTACTGTATTATGATGTAACAAAGCCTGTATTGTTCCATACTGATAATAGTTAAGGTTGTGACAGTTCAGAATTGTGGTGCAACAAAGCATGTGTATTCTATGCTTGTAGTAAATCAGGCTCTGATACTGCCACATTTTGATGACCCAAAGCTTGTGTGTTCCAAACGGAGGGTATCCGATGCTCTGACACTACTGTATTATGATGTAAAAAAGATTGTGTGTTCCATGCTGATTATAACTGAGGATGTGACTCTACTAAATTATCATGCAATAAAGCCATTGTTTTCCATGCTGATACAACAGAGGCTCTTTCACTGGTGTATTATGACATAACAAAATCTGTGTGTTCCACGTTTATGGTAAATGAAAGTCTGACACTATTGTATTATCATGTAATACAGCCTTTAGTATTTCTTTCTGATATGGGAGACATAGACAATAGTGTATTATGATGTAACAAAGCCTGTATCTTGAATGATAATGGTAACTGAGGCTCTGATGCTGCTGTATTATTAAGTAACAAAGCCTGTGTGTTAATTTCTGATGGTTACTGAGGCGCATACCCTGCTGTATTATGATATAACAAAGCCTGCATTCTCCATGTTGATAGTAGTTGAGGCTCTGATGCTGCTGTGTTATGATGCAACATACGTTGTAGTGTTCCATGCTTACTCACTGACAATTCTTTATTATTTTGGATGCCAAGGTGATTTTAATAGAGACGTGCACACTAATGTATTATGATGTAACAAAGGTTGTAATGCTTCATATTTAAACACCATATGGCAAAAAACAAGTGAAGCACCATAAGAAACTTTTTATTAAACTAAACAAACTAGAGCCTTCGCATACACCTTCAATGGTTCACAAAAATGGAAACAGTCAATATAATTTAAATAGAGACAAATAACCAATCAATTCTCCTCCACAATTATCTAAAAACATAAATAGATACATAATTATTTAAAAATATTGTGCATAAAATATAGTGAAAATCCATTACTGAAAATCACAGTGAATTACTTGTATATTATAACAAATACATCATAAATAATTAATTATTTAATCCCCCCTGGTTACAATGTTTTATATGGATAAATAGACCATCTCTCCCTCCTTAACAAAACTTCTGAAACATTTCAAAATAATTCTGGAGTAGGACATACATATAATATTAGTAAATTAAATTTAAATCTTCTGCGTGGTGTGCATTATTAAAATGTACAGCTATAAGACTGGTAACTACTCTATTTTTTATAACTTTTATGTACTCCTGAATTCTTTTTGTAACCTGACTTTTAGTTTGACCTATACAGCACTTGTTACAATGGCAAAATAAACCATACACTACTGATTCCTGGTAGCAATTTTTATTCTCACATAAAACAAGAAATCCATATTAATATGTGCTCCTAACCTATGGTTTAAATGCATACAAATAGGACACCCTTTACATTCTAACTGTACTATTTCCTGCCCCAAAAAATAACTAGTTACTACTCTATCAGCTATACTGATGGAACTTCTACAGTATATGACATCTAAAACTGCAAATTAGATACAATTTCATCTAAACTAATAAGATACCAGTATTTTTTTTCAAAATTCTACAAGCTCCTTCCATGAAAGAAGCATATCTGGTAACAAAATATACCTGATCATAGGACTGATTCAAAATTTGTCTCCTAGGTCTGAAATTTTGACCCTCTGTCCCTTTTGTACCAACCTATCATAGGATGAAGTTAACTGCTCTACTGATTAACCCCTCCTTAGAAGCCTTTGTGTCACCTTCTCTGCTACTTTCTCAAATTCATTTTCATCCGAACACAAAATCTTGCCTCTTAAAAATTCACCATCTTGTACAGATTGAATCAAATGAGCCAGATCAGTTGTTTGTAACAAAGTATTTGCGGAGGAGGATTTTCTAAATGGAGTAATACAAATCGTGCCTTCACTCACATACATGTTAAGATTTAAGTAATACATATCACACTGTTATGTATTACATGCGAAAGAGAAGCAAAAACCATTTATCCTTCATTAATCAATCGAAAAACAACAAATATTCTACTGGATTCAGCGTTGCTATTAAAAATATATTATCAATAAACCTTTTTAAAAAAGCAAAATTAATGCCGCCGTGGTGCAGCGGTAGCGTTGTTGCCTCACAGCAAGTGGTTCTCTCATTCAATTCTCGGCTGGAGCACCTTCTCTGTGGAGTCTGCATGTCCATCCTGCTGTCAAGTGGCATTTGAAAGACATGCATAAATGGGCATGCCTTCATTGAAGGTTGGGTGTCGGGCAGGCACCTTGGCACCGTAAAGATGTACTGCCAATCATTAGTGGACCAGAGTTCCAATGTGGCTACCCCTAACCAGGAAAAGCCGAAAGAAGAACAACATCTTTAAAATATCAATCAGAATATAATATCTCCTCTTCTAACTGACCCATAAACAGATTTGCATAACTTGGATCAAATTTAGGCCCCATTGCTGTTCCCAGTATCTGTTTATAGTATTTCCCACCAAAAAAAAAAAATTACTAGTACGACTAGGAGCTTCAAAATATCTTGGTAGCCAGAAATGTGCCTTACATAATAGACTACAGCATGTAAGCCTTTGCTATATGATATGAAAGATTATAAATTGCATACACCAATGGTGATGAAAAACACAAATCATTCCAAATAATTTTTTTAAGTTCTTGTAATCTTTCACGTATGAGGGCACCTTTATAACAAAAGGTTGCAAAATAGTATCTAGTGCTATAGCATAGTATTATTATAGCAGAGTGATTTAGGCTGACTGTAACTGAGGCTTTAACACTAATTTATAATGGTGTAACGAAGACTGCAATGTTTCACGTGATGGAAATTTAGATGTTGACTCTACTGTGTTAGGCAGTCATAAAACTTCTGCTATCCATACTGATCTTAATTGAGTACCTGACACTATGGTATTGTAATGTAACAAAACCTGTGTCTTCATAGGTAAGTACAAGGCTTGCTGCCCCTTTGGGTCATTTTAAGACTAGTCAGTTTCTCCTTGATGAGAGTCAAACCCTATACCTCTTGTTTGTGAGATAAACACCTCAACCATTATACCAACCCCAAACCACCTTGCTCTTTTTGGAGTAGTTAGGGTAAACTATGCCTTAACATAAGAGGCATATGTGCTAATATCAGCTTGACAAACAATTTTGCTGTCCCTTGCACAGTGAAATGCTATGCCAGACTGTTAAGTCTATCATATTTAAGATATTTAATTATGGAGAAATACTGGCTTTCCGAGTAGTTATAGAATTTATTATTCTAACTATATTGTCCCAAGAAATGTTTAGGGAGAATGGAAGTTTCAATTAGAAGAGTGTGTCTAGTGAATCTCTGAAGCAAAATAGATTTCTTTCTTTTGAATTTAGCTTTCAGAATTTGTGTAAATTATGTTAGAGAAGAAACCTTTTTTTTTGGATAATGCTGCTTTTTAACAGCAAAAAGCAGTTGTTTTCTAGTTCACCCACTCTCTCTCTCTATGTGTTGATGCCCACCTATTTGAAGGTGACATTGAATATCAAGGATTCTGATGAGAAAGCTGAAGAGAACATCTCCACAGCTTGCTGGGTGTTCTTCATAGGGATCGCTAATGTAGCAGTATTCACAAACTGGGGAAATCAAATGCAGGCAAATATCACTGCAACTAACCAGACTCCCAGGACTTAGGATATCTCCCAAACAGTCCAATCAACTCTTCATTCCAAAGTCATTGGAGTAGCACTAGCTAGAAGGGGGTAACAGCCTGCATAACCTGTACTCCTTGGTGCCACAATCCAGACATAGGTAGCCATTGTCTCTATAAAGAGAATCAGAATGCACCTGCAATTAGTGATAACTACCTATTTGGGAACTGTTATTTCATACTGTAGTGACTCTTGTAGATACTGAGCCCTCAGCCCTATGGTGCAATCATTCCTGCCTGGATATCCTAAGTTGTCGACTATTCCCAGCAAGAGTCTTAAAACTCTTAAAAACAAATTACCTTGAAGTATCTGTGATGCAGGCTAAGATACAAGCCTGCTGCTACCAACACCATATAAAAATCCTTGTTTATAATTCAATTACTTTGTGAAATATAAGATGTAGGACAAGACAGGGAAGAGATAGAGACCCAACACTTTCAAGCTCATACACCATTCAGCATCCATAACTTGTTTTCCTCAAGATATTAGAAATGAAGGTTAAGTTATGGCCTTGCTACCTCTGAGATCATCAACACTCCCAGACTTATAATTCAATTATTCAATACCATACCTCTCAAGTATACCTCATTACAAGGAACGTACCTCATTTGGGGTCTTAAAAAGTTTGCGTTCCTCGAAGGTCCTCAAAGTTCCACATTGAACGATTCTGTCACACATTCAGTATTAGGAAATCTTTAAGTGAAATCCATTGTAAATAGATATGAATCATATTAATTCATTAAATGATCTTCTTTATAAGTAAAACCAGGAATTTTAACCATCCTATGGCCTTCCTAGTAAGCCATTAGTATGTGGTCCACATTTTGCCTATTTGTTCCACATCTTGAGGGCTAGTGCTCCTCATTTTGGAGATGGAAGGCTGAGAGCTATGTTCAATACTGTCTTGAGAGTGCAGAGCAGAACATAAGCCTACAGGTTCTATTGCTATGCAAAAACACCAAGCATTCAATTACCCTAAAGTATACACTTTATACTTGGGAGCATTTCCTCCACATCTCAGCAGCTCTTCAGAGCAACACTATTGCTGTCTCCTAAGGAGAAGAGTGCCTCTACATGTCAAATTTCCCGTGGATAATAGTTCAAATCAATCATGACAGTACCAGATAGGCAAGTTTGAACTCTGCTAGTTAACACCTAGTGCTAATGCTAGGTGTCACCCTTCTGGAAAGCCACTGCCTCCCTTCCTCCCAAGATGGGTGAGGCAGCTGCATCCCTGGCCAGCTCCTGCGAGCACCTTTGCTACTATTTGAACTCAGGTGAGTTTTGTTGGCAACTTTGATAACTTTGTTATCAAGTTTAAAGGGCATTTTGCTACAGATTTTTTCTAAGGCTTCTAACCTCCCTGAAAAAAAAATACAAAAAGTGTGACTGTGGTACACAGATGATCTCTATGAAGGACCTCTTTTGTCTGTGTGCAGAATGTCACATCCCCAAACTATGGAACTCACAACGTCTAGAACTAAGACTTAGTAGCAACCTGTCCACTTTCAAAAATCACCTAAAAGATCAACTCAAGGACTCTTGACTATGTTGTTGTTCTGCACCAGGCTAACTCTATTGCAAACAATGCACTCCCTTTCAACCACTTTCTCACACACTCCCCAAAAAAAAATCAGTTGTAAATAAAATGTATTTCCAAGTCTCTTATGACTACTGTTATATTCTCTACTCAGATTAACACTTTCTTGACACTGCTGTCCAAAACTAACATAATTAACAGTCAAACACTTGAAATCTTCTAATCAACTACCCTGCAGCTGGGTGACATGAGGAATAACTACTACTTGAGGCACAGAGTTCATGCTGTTAACCCTAGTAACACAATATCAATGATGACAGCAAAAGGTCTGAAGAAGTATTATAACACAAGTATTAATTTTTACACACAAAACTTCCGTCCATTTTACTCTTTCATAGAATGTGCTAGGAAAATATGAAAACAGAAAGGCCAGCAGAATTTGCGTGACTCATTACTATGTCTAAGAGCACCAACTCTGTGCCTCAGGTATGGCTATAACTTATTACACTATGCCCTAATGGGAACAATACTGTAATGCAACCTAAATAAGTTACATAAATTCCACTTCAATACAGTTATCTATAGGTTTACTCATGCATACCCACGTTTAAGCATACCAGTGTGCATTGCTGAATTCAGTAATTGTTCTGTCTCGTACATTCAGTGCTGACAATCACTTATGTTTTTCTTCACCTTTATTTTCAAGCTGTTATCAGCAACCCCTAACCAGGAAAAGCTGAAAGAAAAAGAATCAACTGAGGATCTGATGCTGCTATGTTATGATGTGACTAAGTCTGTAGCTTTATGCTTAAGGTAACTGAAGACCTGCCACTACTGTATTATGATATAACAAAAGCCAGAGAGTTCCATGCTTATGGTAAACGTTGCTTTTAACATTTCTTCACTATGATGAAACAAAGCATGTGTGTTCCAAACTGAGGTTATCAATAGCTCTAATACTACTCTATTAATAAGTAACAAAGACTGTGTATTCCAAGCTGATGATGACATATGCTCTGACATTACAGTAGTGTAGTGTCACAAAGCCTGTTTTTTCCATGCTCATGCCAGCTGATACTCTGATTCTAAGGTTTTCTAATATAACAAAGCCTATACTGCTCCATGCTAATGGTCGTTGACACTCTGACACTACTGCATTATGATGCAACATTGCCTGTAGTGCTCCATGCTGAAGGTAACTTAACATACTGGCAATACTTTATTATGATGCCGTCAAAGTTGATTTGAATTGAAGCTCTTATACTAATGTATTATGATGTAACAAAGTCTGTCTGTTTCATGCTGATATCAACTGAGGATCTGATACTACTATATAATGATGTAACAAAGTATGTGCATTCCATGCTGAAGAAAACTGGGGCTCTGAGTCTACCATTTTATAACATAATAAAGCCTGTGTTTTATAGTTTCATAGGTGGTTTATGTGTTTATCAGGTAATGACCACAAGGGACTTTTTAAGCCTAGCCATGCAGCCAAAATCTCTGACAACTTCAGGTACCCTAGATAAGTGTAACCAGGGGTTTGGGAGAAGAAACATTTACAAGCAGGACCCTGGCAGATGACCATTTACAGGCTGCCTGTGTCCATTAAAGACATAGATGCCAAACCTGGGATGAATTTCCTGCTCCTCATCCAAGTTACACTTGAATTGAGTTAGGGAGGAATTCTCTTTCACATGGATAGGGAGCCTGTTCCAAACAAGGGCTAGTCTCTGAGATACAAGCCTGTATCTCCAGCATGTCCTATTTATATCACAGACAAGGTTTAAGTCTTTAGAACGGGTAATTCTGGTGCTACATGTTGATGATACAGTAATTATATTTGAAGCTCTGACATTTCCCATTATGATGTACCAAAGCTTGTGTGTGCCTTTCTGATAGTTATGAGGCTCTGATACTAATTTATTATGATGTTAGAAAACCTGTAGTATTCCATGCTAATGATAACGAGGCTCTGACCCCATTGAACAGTTTGTAACAAAGCCTTTTTTTAACATGGTGATGATAACTGAGCCTCTGACACTATCATGTTAAAATGTAACACAGCCTTTGTGCTCCTTGCTGATGGTAATTCAGCTTATAATGCTGCTGTAAAATGATGTAACGTAGCATGTGAATTCCATAATGATGGTAACTGAAGCTCTTCCACTAGTATAGCGTGATGCAACAAACATACCTCTCAACCTCTTAGCAAGACATCTGGACAAAGCCACTAGTAAAAGTAGGGCAAAGGCTGAAAAATAGGTACAGTTTCTTTCTTTTTTTTTTTTTTTTTTTTTTTTGTACAAAATCTTTTTATTTCCTTTTTTCTTTTTGTGAAGACAGATACAGTAAAACGTAACAATATTAATAGACAGGTAGTAAAATGACCATAGAATACATTGCTGAATAATAAAACATAAATGCAAAACAGTAAAAACTATTTACACATATGACAAAATTCTGTCACTAATTATATATACCAACTTCAAGCTAGAATATGTTCAAAAAAGGATTTCCAAAATTCTGTAAAGTGATTGTGGGATTTCTCAGTATAGGTTAAATATTTGTGAGCTAGTAGGTATTTGGTAGCTAATTGTTTGAACCCCTCCCATGTGAGTGATGATCTATCCTTCCAATGTAATGTAATGTAATATAGTATTTAAGTAAAGAAACTAATGTTATTAATATTCATGTTTGAAGTTTAGTCAGGCCTGCGGGGATGATATGTAGGACAGCTAGTTTCCAAGATAAGGTAGACTTTTCATAGTCCATTTTTTCTAGTTGGACTCTAAGTGAATACCATAGCTTATAAGTGCACTTGCAGCTCCAGAAGATGTGGATTAGATCAGCCTTGTGATTATCACAATAGGAACAGAATGGAGAGGTGGTTGGGTATATTTTATTTATAATGATTGGAGTGAGATAGGCATTATGAAGTATCATGATCTGTGTATATTTAAGTTTTTTTAAGGGGAATAAGTTTGGAGGTAAGGTGGATCGCTTCAGATATTTGTTTGTGATTGAAGGATCGATTTCCTTCCAGTAACTAGAATAAATAACTTATTTTTGCATTTTGATTGATAGAATAAGTTTGTAGGAGTTAGATAGCATTATCTTGTTTGAGGATAGGAGGTTCCATATGGTTTTACAAGTTTGAATGTCATTTGCATTAATTTCAGGATTGTCTGCGATGCATTAGCTAAGGTCTCAAATTTGCCTTAAAATGATTGTATAGCTTTTAGGGAGCTTTAATTGTGTTCTCATTTCAGTGATAGTATTGTTCTTGAAGGGAATATATATCAGAGATGGTTAATTTCTTGAGGAGGGGATAATTGTTTGGGTTAATCATGTTGTTATTCCTTTTGAGATTGGGGTTGAGGTGAATTGGTTGTAGGGAAGTGAATGCATAATATAGGTTTAATGATCTGAACATCTTTTGTATGATAGTGATTTTATGTTCAATGATTGGGTGTATTTTCAGATTTTTCAAACTTTCATTGTAAAGGAAAGGGAGGGCTCTGGGGTTTATGGATAGTGTTTTAATATAGTTGTATAATAATTTGACCCAGGTTGGAGACCATTGTTGTGGTGAATGGGTGTGGTCGGCTATTGTTATTCGTCTATTACAGTTTATGATATCATAGTATAGTTTAAAGTCCAGTAGCCCTAACCCTCCATAGTCTTTATGGTATGTCAATTTATTATAACTGATTTTGACTGATTTGGGGACCCAAATAAATTTGGAAATTGTGGAGTGAATGGTTTTGAAGAGTTTTAGTTTGATAATGATATTGGAGTCATTAAATATATATAGAAATCTAGGTAGAAGATTCATTTTGATTGTGGCTATTTTAGCTAGGAATAGAAGTTGAAGTTTTGCCCATATCATGTTGCATGTTTGGCCAGAGATTAATAATGTTATTTGTATATCATTGTTTAGGCTCTTGGTGGAAGGATATTCCTAGATATTTTAATGAATTATTAGTTTTATTACCAACTGCTAAGGAGTATGTGGGAAGCTGACAGATGGAGTTAACAGGGACGATATTTGTTTTCTTTAGGTTTAGTTTGTAATTCGAGAAAGTTGAAAAGGTGCCTATAGCGGATAGTAGTTTTTGGAGATCTGAATTAGGTAGTGAGTAGTAAAGATTTAGATCAACAGCAAAAGCCGCTAGGGTAATTTTAGTGTTAAAGTTATTGGGGATATGGTGGAAAGTTTTATGAGAAATGAGGAGAAAAAGGGGTTCAATGTATAAATTAATAAGATAGGGGGACATAAGACATCCTTGTCTGGCACCATTCTCAATGTTGAGAAGACAGGTGTTTATTAATTTGTAGGTAAGTATGAGCCTTGGAATATAGTGTTTTGATAGCTTGTATGTAGTTATTGGGTATGTTAAGGAGAGGCAAGATATTGAGCAAAGCGTTTACATTGAGTCTATCATATTCTTTTGAGGCATCAATAGCCAAGGTGTAGATTGGAGTAAGTGAATGTGTAGAGAGAGTGATCATGGTGTCCAGGGTAAGGGTATGATCAAAGGTTTGTCTGTGTATTATGAAACCTGATTGTTCAGGGGAAACAATGTTTGCAATGTTTGGTTTAATTCTGTTTGCTAGTATTGACACAAATATTTTCATACCAAGATTTATTAGGGCTAGAGGTCTATAGTTCAAGGGGTTTTTGAGGTTGGAGTTTGGTTTAGGTATGAAAATTGTTTTGGATGCATTTAAATGTATATCACTTACACTATTGGAAGTAATGTGATTGAATAAATGGAGAAGAAAGAGAGATGATTTTTGTGGCAAAGCTTTGTAAAATTCGGCCGTAAGACCATCTGGACCTGGTGATTTGTTGGGTTTGAGTTTGTTGATTGTCATAATGATTTCTTGCTGGGAGATCGGGGAGGATAACATTTTTGTTGATCTGGACTGATTTTGGGAAAATTTAATTGGTTTAAGAAGGCATCTAGGTCCTGTTTATTATGAGAGAGGTTTGATGGACTGTAGGATTTTGTATATATACTTTCAAAGATATGTATGATATCTTGAGTAGTGTGATACAGTTTATCTTGGTAATATATTTTGTTATGTTTGGGGATGGTTTATTTTTGTTAATAAGCCTCGCCAGGAATTTAGGTTGCATGTGAGCCCATTCAGAGTAATTCACTAAAGTTTTAATTTCTTGGTATGTTAGGTTTTCAGCATTGAGATCATATAGCTTTTGTTGGAGTTGTGTTATTTGAGTTTTAGTTTCTTATTAAAGGATGATTGGAGTTGGGATTCAAGCTTAATGATTTGATTTTTAAGAGTGGCTTCCTCCTGGAGAAGGTTTTTTTTTTATAATATGAAGCTTTACTTATAAAAGTACCTGTAATTATGGATTTAATAGAGATCCAGTAAATATCCATAGGTAGGTGATTATAGAGTAAATTGTCTAAAGCATGGTCCAGGATGGCATCTACTTCTTGTAGAATTTCTTTTTTCCTTAATAGGTTAGAGTTAAGGACCTAGTTGCACCCCCGGTTACTGTTAACTTGATTGTTATCCCAATCAATAGTTAGGTTAATCTTAGAATGATCTGATAGGAATCTGGTTTCTGTGTGAAAGGAATTTTTGTATTTAGTAAATATATTGGAAATGACAAAGAAATCCAGCCTGGACCAAGACTTATGACACATAGAGTAGAAGGTATATTTATTTTTGAGGGAGTTATTGCACTGGAATATATGAGGGTCAGATAGGTTAAAGTTATTTTTATGTTCCTCGAGTGCTGATATGGCATGGTTATTGTGTTTGGAATTGGTGTTAGATCTGTCAATATCAGGATCTTGGATTGAGTTCCAGTCCTCTCCTAGTATATAATAATGATTGGGGAAGTCAATCAGTATTTTATAAATCTACTTCTTCTTCCGGCTTTTCCCAGTTAGGGGTCACTACAGCAGATCACCTTGTCCGCTCATGATTGGCAGTGGAGTTTTACAGTGTTGAGTTGCCAGCCTGGCACCCAACCTTCCACAGAAGGCACACACATGCAAGCACTCATGCCTAGGGCCAATTTAGAGTGTCCAATCCACCTACAGCATGTCTTTGGGATGTAGGAGGAAACTGGAGCACGCAGAGGAAATCCACGTGACCACAGGGAGGACATGCAGACTTCGCACAGAAGGCACCCCAGCCGAGGATCGAACCAAAGAACCTCTTGCTGTGAGGTGGCAATGCTAACGCTGCACCACTGTGGCCACCCAATCAGTATTTTATAAAATTTGTGTTGATTTATACAAGGCACGTATAGGTTTAATATCAGAAAAGGTTTGTCTAAACAAGTTGGTTTAGTAGTTATATAGCACCACCTTCCATTCATGTCCGTATCATGTTTTATGATTTCACATTGGAAGTCAGTTTTAGTAATGATTGCTACTCCTGAGCTATTTTGGGATTTGCCAGAGGCAATGATATTCTTAATTCATTTTTTCTATAGGGAGGGTTTCCATTACTCTGGTAGCCTGTGGGTTTCTTGTAGGAGGATTAAATTAGATTTGGATTTGAATATCAAATGTAGAAGTAGTTTTCTTTTTTTTTTTTCGAGTTGAATCCCTTTGACATTCCAGGAATCAAATAACCACATCCCTACTATAATAACTAAGTGTCAGTAAAAGATAAGTGTGATGGGTATAGTTGGTACAGCAAATGTAAGAGGTAGGACATTGGTATATAACTCTTCCTACATCAAACTTGTGCCTATTCACTAAACTACTATGCCGGGAAGAGATGGGGGAATTGGATGATAAAGAGTTATAACAGGAGTTAAAGCAGAAATGGTTAGGTGGAAATCTTCTTGTTACTAATGTTTTGATAACTTTTAGCCCCATATTAAAAACATATATAGTACAGATAACAAACAGCATGTCTTCCTATTTTAACTTCTGCTAGTCTTCTAGCTCTTCATAGTTTTTGAATTATGAGGGAAAGTAATGTGGGGGCAACATAGTTCGGTGTAATGAAATAGAATATCCCCCAAAATTGGTGTAAGGTGAGAGGGTTCTTAGAGTTGGTTAAGGTAGTGTAAACATTTATATAACCCTGACTAGTGCATCTTGATTGGGGTATTAAGCTGTGTTATTAATTAGAGAGCTTATACCAGTTGTTTAAATAATTGTCACTGATGGTATTAATGTATGTCAAAATGTGTCAGGTTAAATGTTAGTGTTTCCAGGTATATTTCTTGTCTCTGGTCTAGAAGCTTCAGGGTAATAAACCCACAAATTTATAGGTTTTTAGCTTTATAACAGAAGAGGTATTACTATATTAATAATATACGATTGTTAAAGTCTAGTATACACAAGAGCATACTGAGAAAATTTTTCTTCGAAGAGGTATTTAGTCATAAAACAAAAAGCAAATCAGAGCATATATAATACTTATGCATTCTATAGTATTTGTCAAACTTATAAAGCATTTAACATCACAATTTGTTCCATTAACTATTTTAACATCATCTATCTGCCAACTAAGGCGATGGTATTATTATTAGAAACGTCACATTAACAAGTTTAGAATGAATATCTTAGGTATGCTAGCTATTTGAATAGATAGACATGAGAGTAATAGTATACACATTTTCATTTGGTCTTTTTTAATAGTTTACTTCCCTTTTTCATTGCCCTTTCCTCATCTTCCCTTTCATTTCTTCATTCATTAAGCTTGTATTGCATTGCTATGTAAGAGAGGAAGAAAAAAAACACAGTTCAGAGTTCATAGCTGTTGTCCAAGTCTGATAAAACTTGTATGTGGACTTATTTATAGAAATATAGGCAAAACAGCATATAAAAATAGGTTCCAGAAGTTTTAATTGTCAAAAGAAAGAAATCTCATGCCTTACTTTGTATTGCAATTCACAGTCTGTAGGTATTTGCATTGTTCCATGTGTTGTTGAGTGGAATACCAGGGCAGAGAATACTGAGAATGAAAAAATTGCTGTGCTGACCACTAGATGGGAGTGCAATCTGTTATCGCATGGCAAGGTTAGCTTGTGAAGCCAAGTCAAAGGTATTGGAGAATGAATTCAAAGTGAAGTAAATCAAAACTGATGATTTCCTGGTTAACTTGTGTTATTCTTGATCAAAAATGATAGATGTACTGTAAATCCAACATTATGAATGCAGTTCTTGCAGATTTCTTTTTCTTGCTTACATGAAAATATCTGTAATTTGGTAGTAGCATTTTAAGAAAGAATAGGCTTCTGGGAAGTTAGGTTCAAGGGTTAAACAGGAAGTGACTGACAGGTTGAGATGGCTGGATCCTTGTACACTGTATTAATGGAACCAGAGAGTCATTTCGGCCAAGAAATCCGCTAATTATTTCTCTTGGATTACAAACAGTACCAAAATCGTGAGAAGCTCATTTTTACCTTATTTCAGTCGCATGTGATCGTCTTATTTATGCCACAATGCTGCTTTTTCCATTTTATTTGCTAGTTTTGGTAATAGGTAGTTCAGGAACTGTGTTAAAGGCAATTAAGAAGGATTTATTCACTTCCAAGGTATTGCTGACATTGTATTTGATCCCCTGATGCTGAAAGTAAAGTGTGTGGGGGATATTTCATTTGGAATCTGATTTGCTTTTGTATCAAAAATCTACAAAATGGAGATAGTTTTTGACATTTAATTTTAATTTGTAGAGGAAGATCTTAGGCAAGGAGTATTTTATTTCCATTCCAGATCACGTGTTTATTTTTTTTTTTCAGATATAAGGATTCTGGTTGCATGTTGGAAATTAAGCAATGTTACATACACTAGCCGTGGTTTAGTGGAGTCTAATGATAGGCGTAAGGCTCGGTGTGCTCTTTTTATTATTATTTGGCTTGCTTCAGTGGTGTTTTCAAGTAGAGCCCCAAATATAGCCAGAATTGATTCCAGTAGTTTGTTTTGCTCAATACTTTCTGGTATACCCCTCAAGATGATATTATTATGTCTGAATCTTGCTTCTAGGTCCAGGATTTTTTGCTGCATTTCTTGTATAGATTTGTTGTAAGCTTTAGATTACTCCTGGAGTTCTTCAATTTTAGTTTCATTTTCAAAGATTCTGGCTTCTGATTTTTCCACTCTGGTTGCAATGTGGTTAATGGAATCCCCAAAAGATTTTAGCTGGTCTAAGAAATTTTGTATGGCTAGCTGTAGAGGCTGTAGAGCAAGTTTTAGGTCATCAAGGTTTGTAGATTCAGTTTGATTTTTACTGGATGATTTAGTGGTTTCTTGTTTCCCAGTTCTAGGCCTTTTAGTATTAATGTCCTTTTCTGGAGATCTAAGTGCTGAAAACTTAGTTTTAGTAGTTTGTGAGTCCATGGTATCTGAGTCAGTCAGCATTATTTCTCTTTTGTTGCTTAGAAGATGCAAGAAGATATTGGGCCTCCAGGTGTTTCAGTCAGCCAGCAAGCAGAGCACATGTGAAGGTATCCTGGCAGTATCAAAGATAATCTTCCTATTTTTCAGTATTCTCCTCTGTTTTTTGTAGTTTTTCCAAGTTGTAGCAGTTAGTCTTGATGACTATCAAGTTTTATTTTTTCCCTGGATCACAATTTTTGTCAGAATAAGTAGTTTTTTATATTGGTATTTGGAGAGCTAGGTAACTGAACTGTTTATACGTCGGCAGCCATTTTGGATCTCAAATAGGTAGAGTTTCTAAATATTGCCCTTACAAACTTAGAAAGGTGATATAATAACAGGTTTTGCATTAGCATACGTTTTCTGGAGGAAGTCTGAAACTCAAATGTCTGTCATCATTTTCTAACTTGTATTTAATGATTTGCCACTAATTTGCCAGAAAACCACAATTTTATGAAACACAGAACAAAAATGTGAGGCAAAAAGTGTACATTCTGTGAAAATTTGTATAGCTGAGCGGTATGGGCCAACAAATCCTACCTTCTTGCAGGGTAGTAACTGAGTCTCTGAAACTAATGTATTATCATGTAACAAAGCCTATATGTTTCTTACTGACTGTAGCTAAAGCTGTGAAACTACTGCATTATGATGAAACAAAGCCTGCATTTTTCATGCTTATGGTAACTGAGGCTCTGATACCACTGTATTATGATATAACAAAGCCAGAGAGTTGATTGCTGAGGGTAACTGTGATTCTGATATCTAAGGTTTTGACAGTACTGTATTATGATGTAACAAAGGCTTTGCTTTCCATGTTAATTGTGACTGTGACACTGATTCTACTTTATCATTTATTTTATTTATATTTTTATTTTATTTCAGTTTGATAACTGGGGAAGTTCACTGGGCCACGAAGAGCTCATTTTCAGCGGACGCCCGGGGAGAAAAGCTCCAATAACAATTACAGAGAAACAATATGAAACAATCAATTTTTTTAGAGAAAGATACAGCATACAATACATTAAATTCACAGAGAAACACATCGTACAATACAATAAAAAGAATGTGAATTAACACATTTTTGATACAGACAAATGAGAAATACTTGTGAATATATACAAAAAAAAAAAAATATATATATATATATATATATATATATATATATATATATATATATATATATATATATATATTTTTTTTTTTCTTCAAGGGAGGACATCAGTTTGAGAGACAGGACTTGGTGCAGTAGTTGACTGTCCTGATTAGAGAATAATGGGGAGATTGAAGAATTGGTTATTGCAGAGGGTGGAAGGGTTGATGGTTGGAGGGGGAATTTAAGATGGGGAGCGGGGTGGGCAGATCCATTTAGTTGTAAAATAAGAGAACAAGAGAGATTTGAATTTGGTGTGGTCGGGGTATTGCAAAGGGTGGGAGGAAGAGAGTTCCATAGTTTAGAAATGGAGCAGGAAAGTAGGAGGTGGTCAGTGGGCCATCAGGGTTTGTAGATTTGTAGGAGGTTTTGTTTTTCTGATCTGAGTGAGCAGTTAGGGATGCAGGGACCTAGTGCGGAAGAGAGAAAAGGGCAGCTACCTGGTTTGTGGATGAGTTTGTGGGCATTAGTGAATTTAAGTAAGGTCAAGTAATTAGGAAGTTTGAGCAATTGTAAAGCATGGAGAGAGTGGCAGTGGTGAGAGGAGGTTTTTTGAGTTGGTTTACAAATTTGCTTATTTTATTATAGCATTATTTGAGTTTGGATTGTAGACCAAGTTGGAGATTGTTTAACAAGGGGGCGCAGTACATAGGAAAGGGTAGAAAGTAGGAGGAAGCTAGGGTTTTTCTAGTGGAGGGGGAGAGGTAGCAGTTGTGCCTGTATAGATGCCCCAGGTTTTGGTGTTTTTTTTAAAATGGTGGATTGAATATGGGTGTCAAATTTTACATGGTCGTCAATAATGACACCAAGGAGTTTGGTATTAGATATGATTTTGATAGGGATGTTATCGCTACTGAGTACTGAGAAAGAGGTTTTGTCTATTGGGGAGTTTCTGAAGGGGTAGAAGATCATAAGTTTAGTTTTATTTGCATTAAGGGCAGGGCGGTTATTTTTCATCCAGGATTCTGTTATAGAGAAGGCTGACTGAGTTATTAGAAGTACAACAAAATAAATCAAACCCAACTGCCAAAGGTGTCCCAAAAGGGTAGAACAAAATAGGAAAGTCTTCAAGGTACACCACCATGAGCTTGCACTGTGTCACAGCAATAAAAGCACTCTGAATGGCTGAGGGAAGTAAGGGTTAGCAATGGAAATGGGAGAATTTTTAATAAACGCAAAGTTAGTGTTTCAAATATGAAATCTAGTATAGAACATAATAATAGGATGAAAGAAGCCACAAGCAAGATAGTCACAGATACACAAGGAACTATACACATACAAATCGGAACATCAGGCTCACCGGCAGCAGTCATAAATTCTGTGGCTAGTACATCTAATGGCACTAGGCCTAAAGAAGGGTCAGTGCATGCCCCTTTTTCTTACCAGTTTCAAGTACCAGTAGAAGAGAAGATATACAAATACCCCAGGTCCTCCAGCCAAGAGAGAAAGAGGAAGAAATTAAATTACTGAAGCATAATGACCATGCTTTATTTGTTAATATCTCTAAAGTTCCATTAAGTGATGAAGCAATAAGTATGTTGAACAAAGGGTTGACTTTTTTTTCATCCATTAGATCAGATTTGAATGAATTTGTTACAGACATCAGATTATTTGGCAGGAATGTGACTTTAAAAACAGTATTTGGCAGTGATAGGAGACACATATCTAACCAATATAATAAACCAAGTACTTTTACACCTGTTAACCATCCAGCCATTGAGCTATTCATATGTCTCTGTGAGAGAGAGGTTGCCAAATTAGGAGAAGATAGATCCAGTAAAGGACATTTTTTAATATGACACAACAAGAAAAAGAAGCTCTAGTCCTTCTACAATCAAGGGATGATATAGTAATAAAACCAGCTGATAAGGGAGGAGTGATTTTGGTCATGGACTCAGCATAGTACAGAGCAGGCATGTTCAAGATGTTAAGCGATACTCATACATATAGCATTATTAGTCACCATGAATTGAGTTGAATGGTAACTCGCCTAGGTGACTCCCTTCAGGATATGCTGATGGAAAGACGCATTATTAAGGAATTAAAGAACTTTTTTGAAGTATCCAAACCTACAATACCAGCAATCAGTGGCCTACCAAAGATGCATAAAAATCTTAATGACCCTCTGTTATGTCCTATAGTTGCAGGAAGAGGATGGGTAACAGAACCTCTATCTATGTATGTAGAAAATTAACTTAAACCACAATTATCCAAAGTCAAGACAGTCCTAAGAGATACAGGAAGTTTCCCTGCAGATTTATACCTAAAGATGGAAAATTTAACGGACACAAGTGACCTGATTTAAGTTACCCTTGATGTGAATAGTCTTTTTACAGTCATACTGCATTCATATGGTATAAAAGCCATTAGAGAGTTATCCCTATCAATAGGATTCAGAGCAGATTTAATCTGCTCTTTATTGGAACTAATCCTATAGAATAATATCTTTACCTATGGAAATACTTACTATTGGCAAACATGGGGGTGTAGCGATGGGCACTCCATGCGCCAAGAGTTATTCCAACTTGGTGTTAGCATACTGGGAGTTTGAAAAGGTACCCTATGAGGCCAATCCATAGAGTAAATATATTTTCTATGATGGTCAATTTGTAGACGATATTTTTATCTTGCGGAAGGGGCAGAAGAACAGTTGGTACCATTTCTGGAATATCTACACTTCACCATACCATGGAATTTCTAAAGTTCACTATGAATTACTCCAAAAAGGAAATAGAGTTCCTAGATGTCTGCTTACAACTTGACATAAAAGTTGGTTTAAGCACTACTATTCACAGAAAAAAAAACACTTAGAAGAAGCATTACCTCCACTGAAGTAGTATGCATTCTAAACACATCTTCAAGAATATTATGGAGAACCAGGTCACTCGAATTTCGAGACTGTGTACAGAACATGATTTTGATCAAGAATGTCGACATCTTTATCAGCATTTGTATGATAGAGGTTATCGAGATATAGATCTTGGGGTGAGAATAAAGATTGGAATAGTAAGAGGCACTAAAGGACACCCATATTTTTCCAAGCAGACATGTGCTGAGGTCAATGAAGACATTAATCATGAATCTGAGCATTTAAACTGTCTTCTTACTTACAGTACTGGTAACAAATTGTGAAATAGTAAAGAGATTTTTGCCTGTCCTAAATGAGGATGATAAGGTTAATGATAAAGTAGGCAAACAGTCTAGGTTTGTGTTCAAGAACAAGAAGAACATCAAAAGGTTAATTTGTAATAAAGATGGTCTCCCTAAAAAGAAAAGTGTCCTACACCAGGGCACCCACAGATGCGGAAGGTGTAAAGCTTGTCCTTTTATTGACACTAAAAAAACCTTTATACATCCAATAACAGCAAAATAATTTACAGCAAAAGCAGTAGCCACCTGTAATACCAAACATCTGGTTTACTTAGCAACTTGTGGGAAATGCCCAGGTTTTTATATAGGCAAAAAGGATCAGAAGTTTAAGGAAATGATACTACGACATCTAAGAGACATCAGACATAAAGACACGATGAATGCATTAGCAAACCACATTGTGCATAATCCCAACCATGCATTTACATTTAAAGCTTTAGAAACTATATCAACTAATCTTAGAGGTTGAGACATACAAAACCTCACAGAAATTTTTGAAATAGGTTGGATTACGAATCTGCAAGCCCACTGACCACCAGGTCTTAATATTATGATCCCATTGAAACCAGTTTTAAAGAATAGATGCTTAACTGTTAATTGAACTGATATCATTCTTTTAAGCTAAGTTGTATTAAGCATGTGAGAACTTAGGTATGATATGTGAGTTGAGGAGAACTGTGTTCTCCTCTGATTGGATAGAGTTTTATATTCAGGAGGGCATAGAGATGGGAAGTATTTCCAGCACCAATCCAATATTAGCTCATATTGGTTCATTTTTATCCCTGCATAGTTTTGAGATTGTATTGTTTGGACTGTCGAAGACAATATAACTATATATATATATATATATATATATATATATATATATATATATATATATATATATATATATATATATATATATATATATATATATATATAAAATTTCCCCCTTCCCTTCCATACCCCCCTTGCTCCCCTTCTTTCTGTTCACTAAAGGATTCCACACTTGTATTCTGAGGGGTGGAACTAATTAGTAGCCTCTCATCAACAGGATTTATCTGCGACTTTTAGTGTCCGATGGTTTGTGTTTCTATTAGTACATCCTCCAGCTGTGACTAGAGAATGGTGCTTGGTAACAATAAAACAATAAAAATAAATAATAAAAGATATAGATGTATCCTACTAAGGCAAGATAAACTTACAATTACCATAAGGACAGTCCTTGCAATGGCTGTACCTGCTTATTGGAGTATACGGTAAACTTGGGGGCACAATAGGCGTTATCCTAAGTGCATCCTTTTCTGCCAATATCTTGAATGTTTTCTATTGGACTAAAAAATTATATGCAGAGAACCAGGATGAGTACCCATTTGTAAGGTTTTTGTTCCTCGTCTGAAGCAATTAAGAAACATTAGTTAATTTGAGCTTTTTTTTCCTCTGTTCACTAGGAAGCTTTTGTTAATAGACAGCATAGATGAACAGGAATAATAAAAATAAAAATATTAAAATTAATTTAAAAAAGTGGTAAAACCACTTCATTAGGTTAACATTATCTGCTTTTTACAGCAGGTTAGTAATGGAAAAGTTTTTGTAAACAACGAAGAAATAGCAGTGTTTACAAGATTGGCTGAAGGCTTGGTAAAAGCATTCTAATAGGCTGCACCAGTGACTGGAAGGAAACAATATTTAAAGTATTTGATTGGTACTTATACACTACAGTGTGTTAACCTTCTCTGAGTGCAGATGTAAAGAACAGAGAGTGTATGTACCTGATTGAGGACACTACAGCAGCAGCAAAGGATTTTGATTGGAAATTAGATGTTGTACAGAGTTTGTTTCTGACCAAGGACTAAGAGTTAAGAGGTGCACTGCTGATAGGATAAAAAAATAAAAAATACTTTTACGCCACTAGATTGGCTGCAACACAGTGTATATGTGTATACATGTTTTAACCTAGCACTTGTTATTTATGATCTGAAGAAGGCCTAAGAAGCCAAAAGGACTTATCTCAGCTGGGATTTTCTTATGTTTTTAACATTTTTATTGTTTTTCTTCAAATAAAAAGTGTTTTTATCACTGTGACACAGTGCAAGCTCGTGGGGTGTACCTTGAAGACTTTCCTATTGAGTAAGATAATTCCAAAACCATGTTACATACAAGGTATCGGAAAATTTTATCTTGAAGCATACATGATAGCAAACACAATTGTATTGATATATGACCTCTGTCAATGGGTATTTGTTAAAAATATAAGGTGATAACTTCAATTTTTTAATGCTGAAGCCACGCCCACTAGGAGTTAAAGGTACACACTCAAAAGAGCTCTACTGGAGGGAATGAGTTAAAAGTAGTTGGAGCCGGTGTAAGCTGAGCAGATGATTGTTGAGTCATCTGCATATTGGATTATTGATATATCAGGGATGGTGTGGTGGAAATTGTTAATAAATATATTGAAGACTAGAGGTCCTAGAACAGAACCTTGTGGGACCCTGGTGGGGGTGTGTTGAAAGGGGGAGGTTGAGGATTTCCATTGAACAGCTTGTTGATGTTCAGAGAGGTAGCTTGAGAACCAGGCTAAGGTGGAGGTGGAGAGGTTGAGAGATGAGAGTTGAGTTAACAGTAGAGGGTGGGAGATAGTGTTGAAAGCTTTGGACAGGTCAAGGAACAAGGAAGATACAAGTTTACCAGAGTCACAAGCTTTATTTATGGTTTTGAGAAAGAATAGGAGGGCAGTCATGGTACTGTGGCCAGGTCCATCATGATGAAACAAATCCTGTGTCTTCCAGGCTGATTGTAACTGTCAAAGGAAAAAACTTCAAAGACCAATTCACGTTAGGTTCAAGCAAGGCACCCTTTATTACTTACAGCAAGGAGACAAAGCATGTATGCACAAGGTTTGTCTGAATTACAGGTGATTAGTATATTATTCTTATACAGTTCTCTTCCTGTCACACAGAACATGTTACTATTCTATTGCTGACGTAGTTAGACACAGCTTTCTGTATGTTCTACAGGAAATGTTACTAGACTTATTGCTGACTAGGTTAGATTATTTGCTAGCTTGCAAAACATTTTGAGAAAAACAATCTGGCCTTGGACTTATTTTAGCCCATTTTAACTTTTCAATTCTTCAATTGTACTGTTCTAATACATGTGTTACATTTTGTCTAGATTCAAGGTATATTTCTAGCTTTGGTACAAGTAATGCTGACTATGGTTTATACTTTCAAGCATCTATTGTTTTCTTTATCAAAGCTTCTAGCAGCTGCATACTTTCTCATAGCATAAGCAGAAATGAATATCTCTTTGTTAAGTTTCATGATATTAGCAGAAATAAAATGTCTCGTTATTTTCATGACATTAGCAGAAATGAAATGCTTCTTGTTAAGTTTCTAGTAGCTGTGCTGATTCATGCAGTGTGAACAGAATAAATGTATTAACCCTTTTAAACTCTCGAATGCACTAAGCATACATATTACTATTATATATTTTTCTAACATTTCCCCCCTTTTAATACTTTTATTCTACTTTCAAGATAAGCATAAACAGTTTTTTTTTCTTCCCCTAACTTCTTCCTACTCAGGATTTGCAGTTAAGAGAGTCATTCAGTTTAAACTTATGAAAGCATTTTCAGTTTTTCAGCAATTCTTCAAGTTCAGCACCTTGGTATAAGGTTTCTGAAACTGAAATGTCTGTAAAGTCTTTAATCAGTCTTTTTATGCAGGGGATGCAGCAGCACACACATACCATCAGTAGGATTATTCCTACACAGATAGCAATCAGAATGTTCATCAGGATACTGCCCCACCCCGCAAACAATTTCTGGAAAAAGTCCGTCAATGGATTTGGTCCTGGTTTGGTCATGGCTGACACCTGCTGAATTACCTCAAGATGGTTGTCTATCTCGTGTTTGTGGTCAGGAATATACGAACAGCACTCCTCCTGGATTAAAGCGCACATACCTCCTCTCACCGCTAGGGTGAAGTCAAGAGCCATGCAATTTTGAAGCACCACTGTTCTCATGGCAGTCAGTTCATCAGTCACCAATTCTAGGGCAGAAAAGGTTGCATTGCTCATTATTTTGAGAAGCTTAGACAATTTTCTCAGTTCCCAGATTGATTTTGTTGCTCCATATGCTGGCAGTACACCTGCCCATGAGATAACAGTATCACTCAAGTCCATATGTGACAGTCCATTTTTCCCTAAGCCCACAGCATGATGTTTTTCCAGCGCGCATTGATTTGCCCCACTGGATTGACAGGCTTCTTGATTTCTCGAACATTCCAAATTTTCCCTTGAGGTAAAACTGCTGTGTGTCGTATGGCCGGAACCAGGTACCCCAAAAAACAACTGCCGGACCAATTCTCAGGTAACCATTTATATGCTTTCCTACCACATACAAAGTAACAATCTTCTTCTTTGGTAGTAACTTTACTATGCCCTGGCTCTGCATGAAACATTTTTTTGTCAATTATAGACAGTTGTCTATAGAGGTCAGCATTATGTTTTACTTCACCAATTGTCCTATGCATCAGTTCAACAAATGAATCATAGCTTGTATTGCAATAGGATCTGATGTTATCAGGTTTAGTGTAGCATCTATAGGGAACAGTCACATTGCAATTGCTCCAACCCACCTGAACTGTATCATTCTTGTAAAAACACACAGTTCCCTTCTGTCGAACAGAAAAGTGCAATGCTACTTTATCTTGTGATGTGACATCTGATGTATCATAAATTAAATTTTCCCAGGTCTTGTTGGCTCCTAGGGGAACTGAAGTTAAAAGCAACCCGCCATATGCTGTTGGTAAAGCTGTGCAAATCCAGCAATTCAAAACATTGAAGGTCTCAGCATACACATATTTGATTGCCTGGTAAGAGTTAAAGTTCGGGTGCCACTCTGCGTGCCACTCTGCACGCTTGTTTAGTTCAATTTGTGTGGCTGGGAAAAGGAATGGCCACAACAAAAAGATTATTGTCACTAGTACAGTCAACAGGATGATTATGCAATACTTTTGAGGAAACGGTTGTTCTGCATTTCTGTTTTCTCCGACTCTTCCAAGTAGGTGTATTTGGATCTTATTGAATTCCGTCATCTTGGACACGTGCTCTTACTCTCTGCCCTAATAGGACCTTCAGCACTGGTGGTTTCTTCACTGGGGTTGAGACGGATCAGTCCTATTGATCTGACCCCCCTTTGTAGCCCGATGGACAGGTAAGATTTTTGTCCAACTCAAAGTTCTTAACCAGCTTGCAGTGCATCAGGTGTATCCACGAAGCTCGTTCTGCTATCTTAACTGCAGTGGGTGTTGAAAGAAGCACCTGGTAGGGACCTTCCCACCTAGGTGATGACCAATTCTTCCTCTTGATGTTTTTGATCCACACCCGGTCTCCGGGCGTCACTGCCACTTCTGATGTCTCGGTTTGTTTTCTATCTGAAACAGAATTTGACTGCAACAGATGTTTAGAACTCAACAACTTTTTCATATATTCAGCTAGTGTGAAATCAGCTTCCTGGTCTGATGACATGAGAAGTTTCCACTGGGGTGTATAATACGCACACACACACACACACACATGTGGACACTTCCGCTTTCATGCAAGCATATACTCACACATGCAGGCAGAAACATAAACACACACACACACACGCACACACTTTTACTTTTACCTTTGCTAAACAGCAAAAGTTCTACTTAACAAGTGTAATATAATGGCTCATTTGAACTTGCTGTCACCCATGTGCATGCATACATTTACACACACACATAAACACATACACACATACTTTTTTTAGTTTTCTTTCTTTCTTTTTTTTTATTTTGCACTCATTAAACAGCAAAAGTGATACTTAGTGAGCATAAAATAATGGCAACCATTAAGTTATTTTTAGTCCGAGCTCCACTTCAGCTTGATATGCTGTCATGAAGTGGTGGTCTCATTTTTCAGCAGACATTACCTGTAGATTAACACCCTGCTGGAGAATATTTATTCTCCAGTCAGGAAGCTGATGTACAGTTTGCCAATTCTGTAAATCCTGATGGCATCTGAGGATCAGACCTTACTGTATTATGATGAAAGAAAGGCTGTGTGTTCCATGCTGATGTTAACTCAGACTCTAATTCTACAGTTTTGTGGTGTCACAACACCTGTAATGCTCCATGCCGATGGCAGCTGAAGCTCTGACATTAATGCATTATGATGCTAGATAGTAAATGAGACTCTGACACTACTGTATTATAATGTAAAAAAAACTGTTTAAAATGCTGATGTCAACTGAGGCTTTGATCTGCTATATTATGATGTAGCAAAGCCTGAAGTATTCCATGCTGATGGTAACTGAGACTCTGGCACCACTTTATTGTAATGTAACAAATGCATGTGTGTTCTATACTGATGGTAACTGTTGCTTTGGCACTAATATGCTGTTATGTAACAACACCTGTAGTATTCCATACTGATAGTAACCAAGGCCTTGACACTAATTTATTATGATGTAACAAATCCTGTGTGCTTTATGCTGATAGTTACTCAACCTCTGATACTAGTGTATAAAAAGGTAATAAAACCTGTACTTTTCATCCTGATAATAACTGATGCTTTTGACACTGCTGTATTATAATGTAATAAGGTCTTCAGAGTTCCATGTTGGCGATGACCGAGGCTCTAACACTATTACAATGAAACAGATGTATTGTGTTCTATGCTGATGGAAACTGAAGGCTCTGACTTTACAGTGTTATGATATAGGAAAGTCTGAAGTGTTCCAGGCTGATGGTAAATGAGACACTGACTCTAATGCATTATGATGTAACAAAGCATGTAGTCTTACATGCTGATAGTATCTGAGGCAGTGACACTATTGTATTATGATTTAACAAAGGTTATGTGTTTTATTCGTGTGATATCTGAGGATCTGATGCTACTGCGTTATGATGTAGCTAAGTCAATAGTGTTCCATGCTGATGGTAAGTGAGGCTCAGACGCTACTGTTAAATGCTGATATGGAATGACTGTACAATGATGTAACAATACCTGGTTATTCCATGCAAATTTTTATTGAGGTGCTGATGTATGCAGTATGATGTAACAAGGCATGTAGTGTTCCATACTGATGCTAACAGAAACTGTGATAATAATGAACTATGATACTATTGGGCGGCGCAGTGGTGCAGCGGTTAACGTTGTCGCCTCACAGCAAGAGGCTCACCGGTTCGATTCTTGGCTGGGGTGCCTTCTGTGTGGAGTTTGCATGTTCTCCCTGTGTTCGCATGGGTTTCCTCCAGGTACTCCGGTTTCCTCCCACATTCCAAAGACATGCATCTGGAGCATTTCTCCCTGGGCCTCCGCTGAAAACAGGCTCTGTGGAACCTAGTCGGACTTTCCCGGACAACAAATGATAAATAAAAAAAATAATAAAAATAAAATGATGTAGCAAAGGCTATGAGTTCCGTGCTAACTCTATCTGAGGCTCAGTTACTACTGTAATTTGTGGTAACAAAGCCTTGGCATTTCATGTTAATAGTAACTGAGGCTCTGATGCTACAAAATGTCTGTGGGATCAATGCTGATGGTAATTGAGGTTCTCACACTTCTGCATTATAATGTAGCAAAGTCTCTGGCTTCCATACTGATGGTACCTGAGGCAGTGACACTGTTGTATTATGATGTAATAAAGCCTTTGTGTTCCATGCTGATGACAACTTAGGCTCAGATGCTACTCTATTATGATATAACGTAGCCTGTGTGCTCCATGCCAATGTAAACTGAGACTTGAACACTACTATGTTATGAAGTAATAAAGCCTGTAGTATTCCATTCTGATTGTAACTGAGGCTATGGCGCTATAAACAGTGTTGTAACAAAGCCTTTGTTTCCATGCTGATGATAAATAAGGCTCTTACACTACTGTGATGTTCTACGATGGTTGAAACTGAGGGTCTGACACTATTGTGAAATGAAGTCTCAACACCAGGATAAACTATATCCCTAAATATGAACAAATACTTATTCATACCTTACATCTTGTTATTTTGCCATCTTCACTCACTTGCTTACTTATATCAATTTCTCTCCTCTGGCTTTCTGTTTATATATATATATCATAAGCCTGCTTTTCTCTCACTTTATATTACAATTCCTGTTTGTATTAAACTAACTTACCTTTGATTTCTCTATAAACTGGTTACATTTTCTCTAACTATTAAATCATTGTCATATAACTCATATCTATTTTTAACCATGTTTTCATATTATATGCCTTATTTTATATAATTATTTATACTGCATTTGTTTTTGTATTCTTTTCAAAGACTGTAAAATTGTTATTCTTAAAATGTTTTGTAATACTTTGGAGCTTTTCTCCTGGGGCCTCCACTGAAAATGCGCTCCTACCCAGTCAGAATTTCCCAGTAAGCAAATGTCAACAAATAAAGTAACAAAACCTGCAGTGCAGTATTCTGATGGTAAATGAAGAGCTTTCACAATGCCATATTATGATAATTAAGGCTGTAGTGTTCCATACTGATGATAACTGAGGCTCTGACGCTACTGCATGAGGACATAACAAAGACAATGTGTTCAGTTCTATTATACAATGCCTCCTCTAAAACGTGCACGCTGATTGGCCAGCCCAACCAGCGTGTCTGCTAAATAATCAATAATAAACGAAAAAGGTCCGTCGCCCGGACTTTTTCCGTTCGCTATGTTAAAAGAGTTTAACATAGCGACAGGTTTAAAAAGCAACGCAGATCTCCGCTTCCTTTTTATAGCTCCCGCTATGTTAAACTCCTTTAACATAGCGATTAAAATAAGCAATGGAGATCTCCGCTGCTTATTTTTAAAGCTCTCGCTATGTTAAACCCATTTAACATAAAAGCAACGGAGATCTTGCTTTTGCCCACAGCTCTGATGTACTGGCGTGGCATGCGCAGTACATCAGAACTGCCGCTGAACACCAGACAGCAAGAGGTATTATATTCGCCATTATTTAAGAAAAGTAATTATTTCTTTCTTAAATAATGTCAGGATAATGTGACCAAACCACGCCAACCGTGGGTAAATCCTGCATTACCCACACCCAGGCGTGGGTTATTGCTATAATAACTAAGGATCTGTAACTACTGCATTGTCATACAGCAAATCATATGTCTTCCATATTGATAGTTACTAAATCTCTGGCACTACTGTAGTATAGCTAACAAAGACTGTTGTGTTCCATGCTGATGGAAACCAAGGCTCTGTTACTTCCATAATTTGTTGTAACAAAGTCTGTGTTCCCTGCTAATTGTATTTGAGGCTCTGATAGTACTGCATTATGATGATACAAAGCCTGTAGTGTTCTTTGCTGATTGTAACAGGGGCTATACCACCAATGTATTATGATATAACAAAGTCTGTGTGTTCCATGCTGATTGCTACAGTGGCTATGACTCTAATGTATTATGATTTAACAAAGTCTGTTTGTTCCATGCTGATAGTAACTTGAATCTCTGACCCTAGTGTAGTATGAGGTCTCAGAGCCTCAAGTGTTCCATGCTGATAGCAATTGAGCTTTGAACCATAGAGTTCTGCTATAACACAGCATGAACTAATTCTGCTGGCAGAAGCTCATACTCTGACACTACTTTGGTATGACATAAGAAAGCCTACAGTGCTTCATAATGATGGTAACTGAGGCTCTGACAAAACTATGATATGAAGAAGCAAAGCCTGTAGTGTTCCATGCCATGCTGAGAGGCTCTCACACTACAGTTTTGCATTGTTGGAAAGCCAGTGTGTTCCATGCTGATGGTAACTGGGCTCAAACACTACTGTATTTTGATGTAACAAAGTCTCTTTGTTCCATGGTGATGGCAACTGAGGCTGTCACATTACTGTATTATAGTGTTCCATATCTGAGTCTTTTACAATACTGTATTATGATCTAACAATGGCTATGTGTTCTATACTAATAGTAACACACCGAAGCTACTGCTTTATGATGTAACAAAGCCTATAGAGTTCCATGTTTACTGTGGCTGAGGCTCTGATTCTACCATATTGTCAAGTAACAAAGCCTGTGTGTTCTATGCTGATGGTAATTGAGACTCTCACACTACCATATTGTGATGCAAAAAGGCTTGTAATATTAAATTGCGATGGTACTGCAGACTCTTACTCTCCTGTGTTTTGATCTAACTAAGTCTCTGTGTTCTATGTAGATGGTAACTGAGTCCCTCACAGTACTGGATTATGGTGTCACAAAGCTCATGTACTCCAAGATGATATTAATTGATGCTCTGATACAACTGTATTGTGACAATATAAAGTCTGTGTTTCCATGCAGATTTTAATTGAGACATTGACACTTGTATATTATGATGAAAGAGGGCCTGTAGTGTTTTATGCCAATGACAAATGAAGCTCTGCATTGTGATGTAGCAAAGCCTAAGTGTTCCAGGTAAACTGTGCCTGAGGCACTGATACTATTGTATTGCGATATAACAAAGGCTGCAGTGTTTCATGTTGATGTTACTGAGGTTATGACACTTATGCATTATGATAGAACAAAACCTTGGTGTTCCATGCTATTTGTGACTGAGACTCTGACATTACTTTAACAAAATTTGCATGTTCCATGCTGATAGTAACAGATTCTCAGATGACTGTAATATTATGTAGGAAAGCCTAAGACTTCCATGCTAATTGTAACTGAGACTGTTACACTATTATATTATGATCCAAAATAAGCCTGTGGTTTCCATGCTGACAGTAACTGATGCTCTTTCACTTCTGCAGTATGACGTATCAAATCCTGTGTGTTCCATGATTATAGTAACTGAGGATCTGACACTACTGTATTATAAAATCACACTGTCTCTAATGTTCTATGCTGATAGTCACTGAGACAGTATTCATTTTTAATATAACAAAACCTGTGCTCCATGCTCATTCAAACTGAGGCTCTGACTATAGTATTATGACATAACAAAGCCTGTACTTATCCATACAAATAGTAGCTGTGGCTTTGAGCAACTATATATGATTTAACATCTCATGTAGTGATCCATGCTTATGGTGACTTAGACAATACCCTATTATGACATAACAAACCCTGTATGTGCCATTCTGATAGTAAGTGATGCTCTAAAAGTGCTCTCTTGTGATATTACAAAGCCTGTAGTTTTCCACGTATGTGGTAACTGAGGATCTGATGCCACACTGTTCAAAATGTAACAAAGCTTGTGTGTTTCCATGCTAATGGTGACTGAGACCCATGGTCTACTGCATTATGATGTAGCAAAGTCTGTGGGCTCCATGCTGATATTAACGGTGGCTCGGACACAGTTGTATTATGGTGCAACAAGACCTGTAGTGTTCCATATTGATGTGAACTGAAACTCTGACTCTAGTGACTTTTGATGTGACAAAGCCTGTGTGTACCACACTTATGGTAACTGAGGCTCTGATTCTACTGTATTATAATATAACAAAGCCAATATGTGCCATGTTGATGAAAGTGGGCTTCTATCATTTCTGTATTATGATGTAACTAAGCCTGTAGTGTTCCATAGTGATGGTAATAGAGGCATTGACTGTGCTGAATTATGATATAACAAGGCCTGTAGTTCAAAGGTGAGTACTAGGCAATAAGTCTGCAGATTATTATGAGCTAGGCTAAAAATTCTATTCAACAGTTGCCTCTAGCCTCAAGAAGGGCAGGACAAAATAAACCAGGGGTGAAGTGGACTCTACTCATTCAATTATCTTGTTTTAACATGAAGATGGCAAGGGTGCAATTCTGCATGACATGTAATAGAAGTTTGTTCCAGAGCTGAGAGATACGTTGGGATAGGAATCAGTCTTGCCAACATATCTTATTTATCTGACAATGAAGGTTTACTTCATTTAACCGAGTACTTGAGGTACCATTAGTACAGCAAAAGAATAGGACATCAAATAGTGTTGGGACTTTCATGGGTTGAAAGGCTTGACACAGATCTCCATGGAGAAGTTTCTAAAAGACTGAGTAAAAAGAAAGGGCTACTAGTCTCTCCTGACAGTTAAGATTTTTGAGGACATTGATTTTTTTCATTAGAAATCTCTGAGGTCTCTCAAGTTATGTAATATGTTTAGATAAATACATGCCAAAAGGTGCATTATAATTAATAATGGGTCTCAAAAGATATGAGTAAAGGGTGACTAAAATTTCTTTGGATCATGGAGATACCTTTGAAAATGAGATGAGACAGATAAAAGGCTTTTAGAACTGCTGTGGAAACACAATCATCAAATGATAAGGAATTATCAGAATGAGTGCCTTGATTCCTTATAGCAGTGTTTGATTTGGGGGGGTGCATCTCCTATATGGTAAGTGAAACTGTTTTGCTTACCAAAGTAAATTATGTTACATTTTTTTTACATTTAATATGAGACCATTGTCTTTACACCAGTTGTTAACATGGCCTATCCCATGTTGGAGCAATTGTGAGTCAGTTGAAGATCAAATAACAACAGGAATGCTGGTCTGAAAGTCTGCGACATAGATACCAAATGGTAGTGGGCCTACAGGCGAGCCCTGTGGTACACCACTGGTAACTTTTTTGCTTTCAGAAGTGGCATCTGCAACTCAACCATGTGGGTTCTGACAGACAATCAGCTAGGTATACACTGTACAATATAATAATTTGCACTCAGATTTACAAGTCTGTCAATAGTGCCTGCATGGGGAATAGCGTCAAAGGCCTGGCCAAGTCTAGATATGCTGTATGTACTGCGTAACAGCTATCTACTGCGTTGGTTACTTTTTAAAGGAAATTAATGAGGTTAAACAAACAGGTCCTCCCTTTGACAAAGCTGAATTAATGAGGGTCCAGGGTTAAAAGATTTTCACTTTCCAGATTAATGAGGTCTGGAATAATAAGTTCCACAGCTTTACTTATGATGATAAAGAGCCTAACAGGCTACCCTTGTGTAATGGCAATAAAGTGGCTCTTTTCCAAGTTCAGGAATATAACCGGTGGAAAGGCTTAGATTAAAGAGGTTAAGTAGGGGTTCAGAAAGGCCATATTTGGCATTGACTATCAGGCAACCTGGTACATTATCAGGGCCCATGGATAAAGAATTCTTAGTTTTTGAGAGGGCTGAGAGAAATTGCTCCATAGTAATTTAAGGGGGTGGTTGGAACTATGAAAACTATAGAATAGCATTTTCCTTTGGGTCAAAAAGTGTAGTATTATTGTGGATTAGCCCCAAACATTGCTGGGTGTCACTTCTTAACTTTCTAACATAGTTAAAGAAAGAATTTTGGTTATTTTTGTTTTTTGTGGCTATTTTAAGTTCTTACTCAATACTGAGCTTCTTAATGGTTCCCTTAAGTTCTTTGTCAGTTAACTTAAGTATGCTCTTAAGGTAGGTGGAAGGTGACCTTTTATAAACATTAAGCAATTCCTTTCCTTATTATATAGTTTATTTGTATAGGTGTTCCACCAAAGGGTTTATTCAACTTTTCATTTTATTTGGTGCAAACAGAGACTGCTCGATAATGCAAATATTTAAGTGGGAGTCAACATCATATCACCAGTGGATGCTTCGGAAGAGTATTACAGCAGAACTGATTTAGTTCATCAGCCACCTGTCAGTGTGAAACTTTGCTCTAGATGATTGCAGCAGATGAAATTACGCCCACACCCCATGTGTAAAAATGGGAAAAAGATGTTGTGGATGGATGTACAGATGGATCAAGTAAATGAAGAAGGTTTGCTATTTACAGGGGAAGTACCACAGGTTTTAAAGGAAAATATCACTAAATCATTTATTTATTTTACAGTTTGTTTACCAGGATAGTCCATTGGGCCAAGGTGCCCATTTTCAATGGAGTCTTGGGGAGAAAAGCTCCAACAATGTTAAACAAGTGATAAAGTAATTAGGCAAACATACAACAAAATGTTACAAAGTATATAAAATGTGTAAAATGTGTAGTATACAATGGAAATGAAAAACGTACTGCCAAAAGAAATAATAGTATTAAATGCTTCTACAGGGCAATCAAAGGAAGTATTTATATGTATGTATATATATATATATATATATATATATATATATATATATATATATATATATATGTATATATATATGTATATATATTTACATAGTATACACTAGTGACTTCGCAAGTCAGATTACAAGGAAAAAAACAAGAATCAGAGAAGAGGGAAATTAAGGACTAATAGGTGAAGTGAAAGATATAGGTATGTAAGGAAGAAGTAAGAATGCAAGATGTAGGAGGAGAGTTAGTTAGGAAACTATACAGTGGGGATCAGTGTTATGTAATTTTGACAGAGAGGTAGGTAGTGTGTGGAGAACTAGATGAGAGGGATCTGAGTAATGAGAAATTAGAGAAGGGAGACAGGTAGGATATAGCTCAGTAGAGGAGAGTCAGGAGAAAAGGGAGCAGGAGCATTCCCAGAGGAATGAGACGTGGGAGTGGAGCAAGGTTTTGAAGGTGGATTGGTTGTTGGTGGTACGAATTTGTGGAGGAAGGGAATTCCAGATTTGGGATAGTGAAAAGGACAAAAGGAATTTGCCTGGAGTTTGAGCAGGTTTTGATTGTTTGACCTGAGTAGTCTATCAGGCTGATGTAATTTGAGGGAGGATTCAAGGGAAGGGCAGAGAAAGGGTTTGAAGATGAGTTTATCTGCATCAGAAAGTTGGATGAAGAAGAGATGATGGGGTAATTCAAGCCAATTTAGTTTGCAGAGGGCATTACAGTGGTGAGTGGAAGATTTGGCACCAGTGTCAAACTTTGAGATTTTGTTATAGCAAGATGCTAGTTTAGTCTTTAGACTGGATTGGAGATTAATAAGGAGGGAGGGGGGCACCATACAGGAGGGAGGGAATGAGGTAGATGAGAGAAAGGACTTGTTTGGTTGAGGGAGAAAGAAAGCGGTTGAGACGGTAGAGTAAGCCTAGTCTTTGGTGGGTTTTCTTTATATTTGAGTGGAGGTGAATGTCAAATTTAAGTTGTTCATCAATAGTGACATCTAGTAGCTCTGTATGGGATACAATTTCTATAGGGGTCCTATTTTGGCTTGTTATGGAGAAAGAGTTCTTGGCTATTTTATTATACTTTGAGGGGGTGAATATCATAAGTTTGGTTTTGGAAGTATTTAGTGCTAGATAGTTATCTAGCATCCAGTTCTCGGATGATAGGAAGGCTTCTTGGGTTATTTCCTTTAGTTTGGGGGGGGGATTCAGTGGAGCAGATTATCGTAGAGTCATCTGCATATTGGATGAGCTTGGCATTAGGAATACACTGGTGGAGATCATTTATGAATATATTAAATAGTAGTTGGCCTAATTTGGACCCCTGTGGTACTCCTGTGAGGATGTTAAGGAAAGAGGAAGTACTGTTTTTCCACTTGACTGATTTCTGTCTGTTAAAGAGGTAACTGATGAACAAGTTGATAGAGGAGGTGGATATATTAAGATGAGAGAGTTTCGACAAGAGGAGGCAGTGTGAAATTGTATCGAAAGCCTTTGATAAATTGAATTGGAGGATAGATACATAACTGCCGGAGTCGCATGTGGAATTGACAGTTTCAAGGAAGGAGAGGAAAGCGGTGGTGGTGCTGTTCCCAGGCCTGAAACCATGTTGTGTGTGGGTAAGCAGATGGTTATCAAGCAGGTAGTGTAGTAGTTGTAGATGAATGGATTTTTCTAAAATTTTTGAGACAGGGGAGAGAATGCCAACCGGCCAGCAGTTAGAGATGTCAATATTGTTTCCACCTTTGTGTAGGGGTATGATAAAGGCTTTTTTCCATAATATTGATACATAAGATTCTTGAACTGACTGGTTTATTAGGATGGAGATGGGGAAGGCGGTGTCATTGGCCTTTAGCTTAAGGAAGTTAGAAGGAAGGTCATCAGGGGCATTTGAACATGGCTTCAAGTTATGTAGGAGATTTTTATGGTAGGGATAGGAGTTGGTTGGAGAGTGGAAGGATGGAGTTGAGAAGCTTTGTTGTTCAAGGAGGGTGAATTAGGGGAGACAGGAAATTGTGGGCTAGGTATATTATTTGTAAAAGATGTAGTGAGTTTGGCTATAGAGTCAATGAAAAAGGAGTTAAGTTGATTAGCTAAGGAGAGGTCAGAGGTGTTAGGGTCAGGGCAAAGGTTTACTTTTTTACCAGGATGGAGGAGGGTAATGATACTATTGCAGAACTTTTTATTTAAATTATGTCTGATTTAACAAAGCATGATGATACGTATGGAAATGTGCAAGAAGTTGCCATGTTTTTAAGGACTAGATCAAGAGTTTTGGGGTCTCCAGTAGGATTATCAACAATTTGTGAATGTCAATGAAGCACTGGGTGCACTGACCATCAGCAGTGTAGGTCAGCAACTTTATTGATGAATAATTGAAATCCGCCCATAGAAAGGTCTTGGATTTAATGGGAATTTTAAGTAATGTGTTAAGATAACCATCATATTCAGAACAGGACATAGAGGGTATTCTATAGATAACTAGCTAGAAAGTGGGAATAAGTCTTGTTTATGGTGGTTTGGACTTCTGGGAGCTCAAATGTGGTGTCCCAAGGAATCTCCAATGAGGTGATGACATCCTTGACAAATACTACACTCCCCAACAACTGTCAGTAGATCTGAAGACAGGATAGGCAATATATCTATGAAATGAAAGAATGGTTTAATTGGTCTGAAAACATGTTTCTGTAACTTTACAAGTATGAATGTATTCAAGTTGCAAGACAGCCTAAAGATCAGTCTTTCATTTTTGTTAAGACTCCTGGCATTGAGTAGAGCTACATTAATGTGCTCCAAATTCGAATTTATTAGGTTGGAATTTCCATTCATTAGATGATTTGATGGACTCTGTCTAAAAAAGACACTAAGGGACCAGGAAAGGCTTTAGCCTGAATGCAAAAGCCTTGGTAAGAGAGGTGCAGATCATCCCTAGCAAACAGCCATTTCATCCCAAACTGACACATACTGCCCCCCCCTCCCCAAGAATGACATCAGCTACAAAGCCAATTTCGGTATCATTCTGGGTGATAACAAAATATTGCTGAATACCAGCATCGTTCCTGTCTCAGACACAATTATAGCAAGATCAATCATATCCTTCTGCATGTCCCTCTGGGAAGAGCATCTAAGGTCATTCACCCGAGTGGTCATAATTGTATTTATCAGGATGGAGGGATCTATGAGCCCTTGTTACATCCCAGATCTTGGCTCCATAAAGTCATCTGTCACCCTATTCTTATCCAGCCTGGTGTGGGTGGTGACCATATGGATTACAATAGAGTTACCTATAACTAAAACATTACCATGATTTGATGCAGTCTCACTGGGCCATAAGGGCTTGGAGTCTGCACCCTTGTGACTTTTAGAGGTATGCGTTCTAGGTGTACATGTGAAGAGTGAAGCCGGGTGTGCTGTTATCCAGGAATGGTTAGCCTCTAAAATGTCTGCATTATTATGTATCAAAGCATATGTGTTCTTTGCTGAAGGTAATTGGCATTCTGACATTACAGTATTATGCTGTAATAAAGCCTTTGTGCAAAATGCCTATAGTAACTGAGACTTTGACACTTCTGTATTATAATGTAGGCACACAAGTCTGTTCAATGCTGATGGTTGATGTGGCTGACATTTTACTGTATTGTGATGAAACAAAGCCAGAGTGTTCAATTATGATGATAAATTAGACTTTGATACTATTCTATTATGATGTAACAAAGCCTGTAGTACCCCATAGTGATAGAAAGAGAGGCTTTGACAATACTGATTTAGGATGTAGCAAAGCCTGTTCATTCCACACTGATGGTAAGCAAGGCTTGGAAACTATTGTATTATGATGTATCAGAGCTTGCAGGGTCCCATGCTGATGGCAACTGACACTCTGTCATCAACATATAATGGTGTAATAAAGCAGTGATGTTTCATGCTGATTGTAGCCGAGTCCCTGACACTACTGCATTATGATGTAACAAAGCCTGTAGTATTGTATGCTGATGGTAACTGAGGCACTGACACTATTATATTCTGATGTAACAATGCCTATAGTTTTCCATGCCGCTGATAGCTGAAGCTCTGAAACTACTGTTTGAGGATGTAGCAAAGCCTGTATGCTCCATGCTGATTGTTCCTGAGACCCTGACTGTACTCCATATTGATGGGTAGTGATGCTCTATCACTACTCTGTTAGGGAATAAAACAGCCTCTAGAGCTGCATGCAGATGATTACTGAAGGTCTAAGACTACAGTATTATGATGTAACAAAGGCTGTGTTCTCTATGCTGACAGTAACAAAGGTTTTAACTCTTCTGCATTATATTGTACTGAAGCCTACGTTTTCCATGCTGATGGCAAGTGAGGAGATAAAACTATTGTATTATAGGTACATAGGTAAGTACAAGGCTAGCTGCCCTTGTTGGCCATTTTTAGGCCTACCTAATTTCCCTTTTTATGCTCAAATTAACCAATACCATTTGGCTAGAGATTGGCCTTACCCATCCCATGATCAATAATTGTATATTACCCCTAATGAAAAAATGGGATCATACCATAAATAATTTGAGGGCATCCATGCATGGAATAAGGACTTTAGGAGCTGCCTCTGTCCATTAGTAGAAAAGGGGACAGTCCAAGGGTACATTTTCTGTATACATTTACATCAGTCATGGAAGCTAAACCTAGGGCTGATTTGAAGGATCAGTCTCAGTTATCACAGTATATATCTAATTTATCTAGTTTTTTAAGTGACTTGTGGTTTACAGCAAAGAAACTACAGAGTATGGTGTGGCATTTATGACTTTTAAGAGCTTATAAAACAACAGACATTACACTACAGGGGTTAAAGGTGTTGACAGAATCTAGAGAACCAGAACTAACCATTTACCACCCCATAGCTATTCCCTCTCCACTCTCCAAAATACTAGAGAGATGCATTCACTCTCAGGTCTCAGACTACGTCCTTACTAACAACCTCCTTTCCAATACTCAGCATGGTTTCTGACCAAACCATAGCACCACCACTGCCTTACTGTTTACTAACACTATCCTTCAGCATAAAAACAATGGCTATCTGTCCTCTGCTACTTTCCTAGACCTATCTAAAGCATGGTCCCACACAAACAACTCCTCTCTGTCCTCAATAACCTATCCTTCTCTCAATTAGTCACCTACTGGTTTCAGAGTTACCTGTCTGACCGCCAACAATCCATTGTATGGCAGAATGACATATCTCCCCAACTACCTGTCTCTATGGGGGTTCCCCTAGGATCCATCCTTGGATCCCTACTCTTCTCTGTTTTCACCAATAATCTAGCCTCTGCCACCAAACATGGCACACTCATACAATACGCAGATGACTCAACCATCATCTGCTCAGCCCAGTCCCTACCCAAACTGCAAAAAGTCACACAGGAAGCCTTTTCCTCTGTTGAAACTTGGTTATCCAATGCCCAATTAATACTCAACCCAAACAAAACTAAACTACTCATCTTCCAACCCACCAAACATACTCAAAACAACTCTCACTTTAACATCACAGCAAATGACAACACCACTATAGACCCAACAGAACACACCAAATTGCTAGGAGTGGAAATAGACAATAAACAAAAATTTGACATTCACATATCCATGACCATAAAAAAGTCCACAAAAATAGGAGTGTTAGGTGGTAGGCCAGATGTTGTAGCCTTGTATATTAATATACCACATTCGTCTGGGTTGCAGGCTTTGCATTATTTTCTAAAACTGCAAACCCAGAATCTAACTTCTTACAAGTTTCATTTGAAATAGCATGTTTAAATAGCAAGTTAATGAAGTTCTTTTTCTTAAAATCATAAAGATGTTTGTATATTGCCTTACACAAACACCTCATCCTAAACAATCTGCAGTAATATTTCTTTATCACAGTTTTACAGGGTCAAATGCATTTGTTCCACAGAGGAAACATGTTCTAAATGTTCTGAGGATTTGACTTGGTGCCTTTTAAATAGAGACTATACATTTACTTCAGTCATGGAAGCTAAACATAGGGCTGATATAAAGGATTGAACTCAATTATTGTAGTATGTATCCAAGCCTTCTAGGAAATGGACTGATTTACTGTTTGTAACTACTTTTATGTCCAATACACCATCATTTAGAGAGCTGACTAACAAGTACTGGGGCTTATTACAGGTTGATAAAGATATTGCTATGTTTATTCCATCTCCTTGTAGGTTTGCATTTAGAAAGGGTAAATCTATTGGACAGTTTTTTTTCTACGTATAAACATGGGGGTGATAAACCTTCAGACTAAAGTCAAGTGATTGTATTTGAGTATGTATTAAAGGGTTGTCCCCCTTGTGGTTCCTGTTCTGTTATAAACACATATTGAAAAGTAAGAATTTTGTTTTGGCTAGCATGCCACAAGTATGTGATAACAGACATTCTATCTCTTGTTGTAGCGAATGGGTCATTTATTTAGTGACTTGCAATTGCTCAGCCTTTTATGTTGGTAAGACCTCTAGACAGCTCAAAACAAGAATTTTTGAACATATGAGTGACCTTAGATCAAATGCCACATTTCATTTTGTAGCCATTGTTAGGATTAAACCTTTGTCTTTGACCAGATTAGGTTAACAAAAGGTAGTTATTGCAGGAAGGAATGTTGAATTTCACTCTTGGAACTTTGTTTCATCCTGGATTAAATGCATATCAGATAGTTTAGATGTTACTTTCCCTTTAATTGTTTGATCATTGACGTTTAGCAAGTGTTATATACACTTGGATGCAATGGTTCATGTATTACGTATTGAAGTAGATGGGGTTTACCACTGAAACCAGTATATGTTAGTTACAGCTGTGTGGTGATATTTTTTGTTTTTGAGGTGGTATGATATTTATTTAATCAAATTTTCCAATGGATTTTGAATAAAGCATTTTATTGCTTATTGGAACCGTGTGCTGAATTGTTTTTTTATTTGGTTCTGGGAAGAGCCAGTGCAAAGTTCATTGGGTCAAAATTTTCTGTTTCCCAGCCGTAGATCCAAGTTATGCTTAAATATAGACAGGAACAAACTTTGTTTAACGTGAAAGGGGAGTCTGTTCCAGAGCAGTGATATCCTCATTGAGATACACCTATCCCTCTAAAAAGTCTATATTAAATCATCGAACATTTAGAAAAGTGAACGATGATTTATCAACCCCATGTAAGTGAAAGCTTACAAACTCTAACGCTTAGAACAGTGACTTTTTTCCAAGGGAAAAAAAATCGCTGTTCCAAAAAAAAAAAAAAACACTTAAAATATAACATACAGTGGGGGGCTTCACCCCCCCCACACCCCCCTACATAAATATACCAACTCCGAGATTGCACTACAGTGACAAAAACGGCAAAGTAATGGACATGGCCAAGCAATTTCTTTCCCAGGGAAAGAATTTGCTTATATGCCGCTTCGTTATTTTGCCTTTTTGTCTTTTCAAGTTCGACTAAGACGCAATCAAAAGAATGTGTCTTCAGTCATCTAATAGGAACCCCCTCTAAACTGTTCTGTTGATATTACAGAGGAGGTTTAGATCCCTAGGATGAGTATCTCTGATGCCACTGGATTTGCTGATGTACAATAAATCCATCAGTTTTGGGTTAGAGTATGTTTTGTATGTCAGACACAGGTCACTTCCTAGCAGTTTTTAGGATACCAAGAATAGTGACAGGACACTGAGTGGCTCCATGTAGGACATGTTGTTTAGGCCTTGTATCCTTTTAGTAAGGTATTTCTGTGGACATTCCAGTTGTTGCATGTGTCTGGGGAAGTACATGCCAAAGGGGCATTATAGTCAATATTTGGCCTTATGAGGGCTGAGTTAAGGGAGACAATGACATCCCTAAATATAAGCACAATCCCTTTATTTATATGTTGTGCAATATAGAAGGACTTTCTTACAACAATTGACAAAAATAAAGTCACTGTCCAAATAACTTCCCAAATTCTGAGCAACTATGTCAACTCCTGGGGCATATTGTCAATGCGGTAGTTCCCTGGATAGATGACTACCCAAGGGGATACAATAATGCAATTTTGGCATTTTAAGTCCATGATTTCGATACTAGTTATTTATTTGAGACAAACCATCCTGCAGGATGGCTAAGTTATTTGAGGATTCAATGACTGCTCCTAGCTTGCAGTCATCTGCAAACTTAGTCAGCCAGAGCTCTTAGATATTGGCTTTTACTTCAGTAAACTAGATGCCAAATAAGAGGGTCCCAGCACAGAACCCTAAGGACTCCTGTGGTGACTGCTCCCTTTGGGAGGTAACTTCTCCTATTTTAATTTTCTGCATCCTATCTATGAGCTAGTTGGCAATCCAGCTATAGTAAACTATAATTTATTGAAGCCTGCATGTCCCATGCTAATGGTAACTGAGGCTCTGACACAACCATATTGTAATGTAAGAAGTCTTGTAATATCCCATACTGATGGTAACTGAAGCTCTCACACTATTGTTTTATAATGTTAACAATGTCTGCATGTTTCTTGCTAATGGTAACTGAGGCACTGACTCTACTGTATTATGATGTAACAAAGCCTCTGTGCTCCATGGTGATATTAGCTGAAAGCAAGACTCTGAAAGGACTGTATTATGATGTTACAATGCCTGTGCGTTTCTTGCAGATTTGAACTGAGGGTCTGATACTTATGTTTTATGATATTACAAGGCCAGTAGTATTCAATACCTATGTTAACTGAAACTCTGACTCTACTGTAATGCAGTGTAACAAAGTTTGTGTGTTCCATGCTGATCCATGTAACAAAGCCTGAAGTACTCCATGCACACTGTAGCTAGGGCTCTGAAGCTTCTGCATTATGATGCAATAAAGTCTCAGCGTTAAATGATCATTTTATCTGCACATCTGACTCTACTGTATTATGATTTAACAAAGTTTATGTGTTTCATGGTGATAGTAATTGAGGTTCTCATTCTACTATATTATAATGTAGCAAGCCTGAGAATTTCATGCTGATGGTATCTGAGACTATGACAATACTTTATTATGATGTAACAAATTCTGGTTTGCCATTCTGATAGTAACTTAGGCCTAGAGCAGATGTCATTGTATTATGATGTTACTAAGCTCGGGTTGCATGCTGAAGGTAACTGAGGCTTTGACACTCCTGTATTATGATGTAGAAAAACTTGCATGTTCCATGCTGATGGCGACTGCTGTTCAAACATTACTCTATTATGATGTGACAATGTCTATATGTTCCATTGGGATCGTAACTAAGGCTCAGACACTACGGCAGTATGATGTAATAAAACCTGTAGTGTTCCATGTTAATGGTATTGGGGGCTCTGACACTACTGCATTATGATGTATCAAAGGCTGTAGTGTTCCATGCTGATTGTAACAGGGGTCCTGACACTATTGTATTATGATGCAGAAAAGCCTGTGTATTCCATGCTGATGGCAACTGAGGCAATGAGATTATGATGTACCAAAGGCGGCAGTGTTCCATGTACAGATGGCAATTGCTGCTCAAATGCTACAGTATTATGATGTAACAAAGCTTGTGTCTTCCATAATGATGATAAGCTGGGTTCTGATGCTACTGTATTATGACATTACAAAGCCTGTATGTGTTTCATGCTGATGATAACTGAGGCTTAGACTCTACTGTAGTATGACATAAGAAAACCTGTGTTTTCCATGAAAGTGGTAACTCAGGCTCTAATACTACTGTTCTACTGTATTATAATGTGATAAAACCTGTAATGTTCCATACTGATGGCAACTGAGGCCTCACACCTCTGTATTATAATGTAGAAAAGCCTGTGTGGTTCATGTTAATGGTAACTGAGTCTCAGACACTTCTGCATTATAATGTTGTAAACCTGTGTGTTCCATCATAATTGCATCTGAAGCTGTAACATTACTGTATTATAATATAAGAAGCCTATTGTGTTCCATACTAATAACAAAAGAGGCTCTCGCTCTACTGTATTATGATGTAACAAAGCCTGGAATGTTCCATGCTGATGGTAAATGAGGCTTTGACTATACTGTATTCTGTCGTAACAAAGCCTGTAGTGTTCCAAGTTCATTGTAACTGAGGATGTTAACACTTCAGTATTATGATTTATTATGATTTAACAAAGTCTGTGATTTCCATGCTGATCATATCTAAAGCTCTGACACCACTGCATTATGAGACAGCAAAGCCTGAAGAGGGCGCTACTGATCGTGACTAAGTCTTTGACAGTACTGCCTGATGATGAAACAAAGCCTCTGTATCAGACACTGGGGGCAATGAGGCTTGGACACTATTGTATTATGATGTAACAAAGGCTGGGTGTTCCATACTGAAGGTAACTGAGGTTCTTTTATTACTGTATTATGACATGGCAAAGTCTTTATGCTCTAGGTGGATGGTAAGCGAGGATCTGACACTAATGTTCTATGAGGTAACATACCCTGTAGTGCTTTAGGCTGATGGTTATGGAAACTGCCCCACAAGCAAAATCTGAGGTGTCTGTATTTACAGTTTGACTTGAGGTTGAAGAGAAAATAAGAGACCTGCATTTGCTAGTATTTGCAGTCTCCATCAGTGCAGTTCCTTCTTCACAAAGTCCAAGACTGGTATCTGAAAATCCAGAAGTTGAGGTTGCAAGTGTTAGGTTCATGTGATTTTTACATACTATTGAATATTCCTCATGTGTAAGTTGGCAAGAAGAGTTATAAATATCATAGATACCATGAACCACAGAATTCTGAGAAACTCTTTGGCTGAAGTTTCAGACTGAATTGAGAAGTTCGGGAAAATTTCCAAATAAAATACACCTTCTCAATCATCAACAAAAAGTCTTTTTCTGCAGAGTGTCAATAAGTCATCCAAGAAAGACAATTCCAATTGACAGGGTCAAGAAGGATTTCCAAAAGTTTATCTGGAATTCCAGATTAGTCAGAAGAGAAGAAACTTATGTTGAGGACTATTGACATCTAAGAGAAGACTCTGCAAGGATAAGTAAGTCATGTAAATAAGAAAAAATGTGAGTGCCATTCAGTCTGCAATGAGCAATGATTGGAACTAGACCATTTTAAACACCCTTGGAGCAGCAGATAACCCAAAGGTTAATGCAGAGAACTGAGTGACCCAGTCACAGAAAAATCTGAGAAATTTACTGAAGCCTTTGACTATGTGACTTTGATGATATGCATCACCCAGGTCCAATGATACAGTAAAGCTTCCCTTTTGAATAAGAGGTAACAGACTCTTAAGGGTCAGCATCTTGAAATTTTTAACTTTCACATATAGATTTAAGAAGGAAAGATTTAGAACTGGTCTCCAAGAAGACAATTTCTTTGATACCAGAAACATTCTGGAAAAGAAGCCTTTGCCCCTTTGATTTAATGGAACTGGTTTTATGATTCCTATGGCGAGCAAGTACTGAAGAACCTGAGGAAAAATCCTTATTTTTTTTTTGGGGGGGAGACTCCCCTGAAAGAAGGTTTTTGTATCCTGTGCCAACTGTTTCCCTCCTGAGCTACCTTTAACACCTATGAGTCTGTCACAATCTGTTGCCAAAAACAACGTACAGAGCAGGTTGTTGGGGCAGGTTTTGAGAGAGAAGCAGAAGAGGAGAAAAATAAAGGAAGAATGCTGGCATAGTCATTCTGAAGTTGTAGACTGTCCCTTTTTGGAAAGGATCCTTGTATCTTATTTTTGGAAAGGATCCTTGTATCTTATTTTTCCCATACTGCCAACTTTTTAGATCCCTGTTTAGACTGAGAAGGCAGGGACTGCTTGTTCTGTTTCATAGGTATGAAGGAAAATCTGGGAGATTTGTAAAGCAGCCTTAATAATCTTGGAAGAACTCTGATTAATTTCCCTCTCTCATTAAATTGTTTGAGGACCTGAATAGCAGATGAACCAAATAAAACCTCCTTATCTAAAGCTGAATTCAAGATTTCAGATTTTCCCTTATCAGAAAACTTTTGACTTCATACCCAGACATACTACCTCAAAACAATGGCAGAAGCAAAGTCCTAGACACAGTATCTGAACAAAAATACACAACCCTTAATGCATGTTTAGATATTTGGGAAATGTTGGAAAGGTAAAACATTGGTGGCTAGTTCTCTCAAACTGTCTATACAAAACAAACTTCCACATATGGGTCTACTAGTTAAGAATGCTATACACCAAAGTGAAAGAAATAAACAATTCTCTTACTATATCTGTCCAAAATCCTCCCCTCATTGTCTGCTAGGGAAGGGCTGGATGACACTAGGAGCCTATTCCCTGCTGGTGTGAATGTTTATATTCCTGCAGAGTCCAACGTGAAGCAAGAAAACCAGTGTTTTTTTGAGAAACTTTGTAAAACCTATTTGCATTCTTTGGGGTGGGGTGCTGAACATTGTAAATTAGGGTTGTTATTAGTGCCAGTATATTCATCCTCTATGACTGGCACAAGAAAGAATAGACATAGAATGAGGCATATGCACATGTAACATATCATAATATCACCTCAATTAAGGAGGAACATCTATGTGTTCCTGTAAAATCATCTCATTCACCCTGGCAATCTTCTTCTTCTTCTTTCGGCTTTTCCCGGTTAGGGGTCACCACAGCGGATCACCTGTCCACTCATGATTGGCAGTGGAGTTTTACAGTGTTGAGTTCCAAAGAAGGCACACACATGCACACACTCACACCTAGGGCCAATTTAGAGTGTCCAATCAACCTACAGCATGTCTTTGGGATGTGGGAGGAAACCGGAGCACCTGGAGGAAACCCACGCGACCACAAGGAGGACATGCAGACTCCGCACAGAAGGCACCCCAGCCGAGGATTGAACCGGAGAACTTCTTGCTGTGAGGTGGCAATGCTAACCGCTGCACCACTGTGGCCGCCCTCATTCATCCTGGCAATAATCGGAAAAAAAAAGAAACGTGCTCCAAAAGAGGTTGTGATGAACAGTTTTCCTCAGCATCAGAGTTATGGTGTTGTGATACTGCAGGGGAAGAAGCCATTGTCTCTTATTATGTCAGAATCATCTGGCATGTCTTCTTCAGGAACATTTTGACTGATCTGAAACATAGGCAATGGATTCTGTGTACCAGAATTGACTGTCTGTAACAATTTTTTTTGGTTAAGATGAGATAATCATAATTTCTGATAGATACTCCCCCGTATTCACTAATCTTGCAAGCAGGACTAGCTTAGTCCTGCAGAGAAGCACCCGTTTAGGAGCAGGATGGCAGCACGCCATGCATATTAACAAGGCACGTTGCCTGAGCTCCTAGGCTTACACAGAGCATGTACGAGTGCAGGGGGCATGTCTGAGAGCAGAGCTCTCAGAATAAACACGCCCCTGCAATGTACAACAGCAGAAGGTGTTAAGAAATGAGTAAGATCACTCATAGGTGTCCGCATATCCCCACCAACAGTCCCCCATGTGTACAACAGCAACAGTACATATAAATTAAAAGAAGAAACCCTTTTATTTATTTTTTAAAATCTGAGTACAGCTAACCATAGGTGCGTGGGTGTGCCCATTGCTTAGCTACAGTTATAGCAGCTTAAAATGCTGAAGAGGATAGCAAAGAAGATGTATGCAAATGAAGCGGCACAGCAATAGTGTAGTGGGCAGAGCATTCACCTAATGAGCAGGCATTCCCGGTTTGAGTTCCACTGCAGCACAGTCTATTTTACATGGCAAAGCACATTATAACCAATATTTATGTTGCAAAACCCACGAAAAAACATATATTTATGAACTGGAGTACTGCAGGAAATACACATGTGAAGTGTCATTGTCATAATGAATAAGGCAGCAGGTTTAAGCACAAGTAAGCAGTAGTATGCATATATAAGCACTAGTAACCGTGTTTAAGTGCATTTGTGTGTGGTTAAGCATTGCCTACACAGATTAAGCAAAGTAGAAGTTAACTGAGTGTAAGAAACTGTAACCAGAAGTACTGCTTAGCTCCACGCAAACCCGTGCAAACCCACTTACAACTGCTTTAAAGCGCCTTAACCACTCTGTATTCAACGGCCCGTGTTCTGCCCAGCAACAAAATAAACAGCCTCTGCACGGCTTGAACCCAGGACCCTGCACACCATAGACAAAGTGATTTACCACTAAGCCATTCCAGATATAAATAAATGGGTCTATATTATAATCTCGAAGGTTTCGTGTTAACAAAAATTTTCTCCAAAGCTATAACAGGTAAGAGATGTAGACTGTAGGTACAACACAGGTCATTGTCACAGTCACACGTTACTTGTCTACAAACATGGAATCTGGGAGTATGTGTAGAAATTGTCAGGTAGTGCTAACAATGATTTTCTCAACAGGTTTAACAGGTAAGAGGTGTAGACTATACGTAAAACACAGTCCAAGCATATACTAATCTACAAACATGCCATTGTACAAAGTAAAGTCATTGGGTAGTGTAATAATACATGTAAAGGACAGATCACTGCAGTGACTAAGAAAGTTGTGAAAACTACAGGGATATATTAGTTAATTGACCTCTCTCTCTCCCTCTCTCCCTCTCTCTCACACCCCCTCCATATGTGCAACAATAACCATATTACACACCTTAGTGGTACGTGTACACTCCAAACTATTGCTGGGACATATGTCCTATTGGTTTATAAATATTCACATTTGGTTCTATGCATGTGCTATGTTAAAATACTCCCATATTGGTGGCCTGTTGCCATCAATGAAACCTGCATGCTGTTGTAATGGCCACTGTTATCCCATATATGCATGTGTTCTGCTTGATCTGCAACTGTTGTAAACTGGTGTCTTGGGTTAATGGGAATACCTATGCATGCTGTTATAACTAATCCTGAAAGCCGTTAACTATGACTAACTGATATCTTTCTTAAAACTGAAACACCATAGCTCGTACAGGAAGGCCGGTCCCAGTGGACCCACCTGTCCCACCTCAGCTGGCCATGGCACCAGGCATCAGCACATCTGAGGCCTGGCCTGGGACCTCCTCCCCCATTGGCCCTGCACCACCTTCGGGTGGAACCGCCGCAGGAGATGGGGCTCAACCCTCCCCCCCCAGGAGCAGGGGTGGAGAGGTACCTGTCACCCGCCATCAGATCCTGGCTGTGGTGCGTAGGGAGCTCAACAAGGAGATTTGAGACCAGCTATGCCAGATTGAAGGCCACATGGAGCAATTAGAGGATGAGCCTGCCCCTCCTACCCAGCCCCCAACACAGCTGCCTTTGGAGCCATAAAGGTGCAGTGGTGACTGCCCATGGGTGGGGACCTCCGTTCCACTGTTTACATTTGGGAGCTCATGGGCTTGTGACTTCCAAACACCCCTCCCCATCCAAGGTGTTTACCCCCACATGTGTCATATACCACCCCTGTATGTGTCTTGTTTGCTTTGCCTGTTAACCTATGCGACCTACCTCTCCAAATATGCCTACTACCCCCCTAACATCCCACTCTCTCCTGATAAAGAAAAAAAGGGCCATCTGTTCCTACAAAAAATCTCGGCCCATACATAGCTGTCCATTTCCGACACCTGTCCACTGGACGCATGTAATCTGGTCTAATTGGCATCACAACTTATTATTGTTGTCCTCACCCCCACCCAGGGGTTTGAGTGCCCATATCTACCTCCAAATGCAGTGTATATGCACAGCTGTTGCTGTAGAAGAAATGGGCAGCTATGGACCTTCCCTACAGCCTTCCTGCACATCCATGGCTATTTTCCTTACTGTCTTTCCTCTTTGTGCCCCTTTTTTCACTACTTTCCTATCAACAACTTTTTCTTTTCTTTTAAAGAAATTAGCATGGGAGTAAGCAGGAGTAAGCACTTTTAAGCAGTAGTAAGCAGGTTTAAGCCTGTTTGCATGGTGGTAAGCAATGCCTATACTGGTTAAGCAATGTAGAAGCTAACTGAGTGTAAGAAGCTGTAACTGAAAGTTAGCAGTGTTTCCCTCCACGCAAACCAGCACAAACCTGCTTACAACTGCTTAAAAGTGCCTTAATCACTCTGTATCCAGCGGCCTGTGTTCTGCCCAGCAACAAAATAAACAGCCTCTGCAAATCTCAAACCCAGGACCCTGCACACCATAGACAAAGTGATTTACCACTAAGCCATGCCAGATATAAATAAATGGATCTATATTATAATCTCGAAGGTTTAAAACTTCGAACCACTAAAGATGGAACTTTAGTGATCAAAGTCCTAAACCATCGAAACAAAAAAAAAAAAAAACTAAATAGTGTGCAGGCAGCAAGCCCCCCTGCACCCCCACACCCCCCTACTTAAATATACCAACTCCGAGAATGCACTACATTGAAGTAAACAGAAATCTCCCCCTACGGTGATTTTAAACGTTCGATGTAGTGCATTTTTGCTATTCTCGTGTCGACAATATCGTATTCGATATTGTCCGACTTCAAGATTATAATATAGACCCAAATAAATATGATGTTTTCAGAAACATATCATCCAGTCCAGGCATGCAACAGTACAGAGAATGTATACCAACATCTAGATGTATGTGTGTAAATATATTAATATCTAAACAGATACAACATATCTATTTATATATATATATATATATATATATATATATATATATATATATATATATATTTCTAAAAATATATACATATATATATTAATATATATAAACATATATACATGCAAATGCCTACATCAACACATATGTGTCTACACCTATATGTCTACATATACACAGCAAGTTACATATGTGTACGCAGATATATATCTATGTAGGTATATACGGACATAGTTTTATATATATATATATATATATATATATATATATATATATATATGTAAGCAGATATATATATCAGACACTGACATCCATATAAACAGAGTAATGCAACTGTGAAGCAGTTATACTAATACAGTAGTCTAGAAAGGTTCACAGCTGTTGCTGTCCAGGCCATGCCCTTCAAATTGTACAATAGTGAGGACAGACTGGGCCACAGCATACCAAACAATCAACAGTATGTAATGCAGGTGTATAGTTCAGCAGCCTCTATCTACACTCTGTACAAAATCACTAGGTGGTAAAGACATCGTGTGACCAAATGGGTTATAACTGTTACATAACAAGGCATAACTGACACCATCACAAGCACACTGACAAACTGTACAGTCTATATGGCAGGAGGCAGTAGGCTTGCATTAACCCAATTTATGTAAGTAATGTAAATATAGATGAAGTATACTGTACCGCACATCCAGATACCTTAAGGCAGCTCACCCCTGATACCCCCAGATTTTGTGACAGCCTAGATCATTTATGGTGCTCCCCCCGACTCAATAATACAGGAACATATACCCCTGTTACATACACTATCCTCCAGAGTGCATAAGACCACACATGTATTGTGTAGGTGCCTACACATATATGGCCCCAGCCCCATCATATGTGTGGGGGATACAATAGCAGTGGACTGATGGCAGCAATGGCAGCATGATATACTCACAGCCCACTACAGTACAACCCCCAACAATATGTCATATGTGCAAAGCTTGGTATGTAGGTGGAGGACATAGGCTGGAACACAAGCACAAATGTGGAAAACTGTTACCATACACTAAGCAAGTTGCTGGTGTTACAGGATAGTCTGCAACATACTCTTAGTCAGGGAATTGAGGTTAGAAACAGAAACTGATGTAGCCATGTACTGATAGCACTCAACACACACACTGCCAGTGAAATATCTGACACAGGACCTATGTGGTGTCAGACAACATCTCTGGTCACCAAGAGGATAGGCCCACAGTTGAGAGCTATGCAGACAGACTGCATTCCAAGGTAAACTATTATGTAAACACAGACCCTGTAACACCAGTACTATACAAAGCATAACACAACTCTACTCACACTCTGTCTGTAATTCCTGAACCTCCTACAAATATGTAGCTGCCCTGAGTGTGCTGATTCTCCTGTAAAAGGTATTTGCTACCTGCTGTCTGTAACACTGATGCCCACACACAGGAATTATGTCCATCACACAGTAAATGTAAAGGGACCATGCCCACATGATGTAGGGGTTTAGAGTACATGGTTACCATGATAGTGGCAATTGGAAGTACTACACATGTGTAATCATCTATATATATATATATATATATATATATATATATATATATATATATATATATATATATATATATATATATATGGCTATCTGGATAATAATATGTACATATATTTCCACCATATATCCTGGACATGGAGTGTAGCCTTACCCCAGCCTCTACAGTCCCACAGTCATAGTGCAAGGGGATGTCAGGTATGTATAGCAAGTATATTAGTAGACTACTGCTACTGTCATTAGGATTATCTTTACAGACATGGTGTGTGTTGGAGGTCACTTCTGCTTATAACATGTGTGCCACTGGCTACTGACAGACATACTAAGGACATCATAATAAAGTACCGCTGCTAGCACGTAATTTCCCTGTGGACTGCAGCAGAGATACTGGCCAATATATGTGGACATTCTGACACACTCTGTACAATTCAGAGGTATACACATAACCCCTTAGTGCTAAACATGTGTACCATGCTTGACAATATGGATGTAGACAGCCATGTAGATGGGTATAACACATAACGACTGGAATACATTTGCCACCATAGGTTATGCATTCACACACCCCTGTCTGGCCTGACACATAATAACCGCTGGTACAGGGGTGCCATGGCCACATACTACCTACTAGATATTGACATACATCTGTACAGCATACCACTGCTGTCTGACATACATGACTGTTAAAGAAGGCCCGGCAGCAGTACATCTGGCATGTATCTCTACATGACATCTCACTGGATAAGTACACTAAGCTGCTAGGCATGTAACAATGCACTGTGCAGGCTACAGGCAGACTGGCTCAAAACTGGCCTACATTTCCTATGGGGGAATGCACAGGCACCTGCATATAGAGCAGGCCCTACAGGCATGTCACAGCACAGGGTAAGATACACCTGTGTGAAAGTGCATAACCACAACCAGTATGAACACAGCCACAGCCACATATGTTAAGCTAGCATAATATTACAGTATCTGGACTATCTGTTCGATACCATCCTCATATTTGCCACTCACAGACTGACCCAACATATACTGGGCTGCTACACAGTTTGGTCTGATGGCTGTCTGTGGTATGGGACATGTGTCTGTATGGCCCTACAAACATGTATGCCAATACGGTACCTGTCTGTATGGCCCTACAAACATGTATGCCAATACGGTACCATACAGTGGAGCAGCATGTAACAACAGATTGGACAGGACCTAGGACAATGTCATCTACCACAGTCTGTACACAGGCTAAAGTACATATTAACAATACACACACTCTGTTGAAATTCACCATAAATACACAGACAGTACTGTACAAACATCCAGAGAATGTCCAGGTTATGTCATCAAGTATAACCCCTACTGCATATAACATGTGTAGCAGTCTGATATCTCACTGGCTTGTTATCAGATATGATGACACTAATTATGGTGTACAGCACATATGCACCACTTTATGCACGACATATGTACACAGGTTGACAGAGTTGTGGCTGGAAGCACATACACAGGGCCAATGACATGTTGCTGTGATAACCTCACACATTTACTGTTGTAACAGGGTTTGCTGCAACATATGTCCTATGAGGGATATGAAGCCAGTAACTGTCATGGCTTTCACCATCTACAGACTGCAATCCTCACACTACCTTCTGCAGTCCACAGATAGATGCTCCATGGGTAACACCTGAACCCAAAGGCACAATACACTGCCCTGTCTGCAGATGACCCTGCAGATGGGGATTCCTCATAAACATGGAACTGACATGGCAGGTATTGAGACATGTAGGACAGTCATATCCACACACACACTGTTAAACCAACAGTACTCCAAATGCAGTATAGCAGCACTCAACAGTCTGCAGTCAGGTCAGGCACACCCCCCTCCTGTGTGTTGCCCTGTTTCCAAAGTGTATGTTGTTAGAAGTAAATCCCCAATCCATCTGAGATGCTGTTTGCCAAACAACAGATCTAGTTCCTGCTTACTGTGAATGAAAAGGGCCAAAACCGACATGATGTTCCTAGATATTGGAGTGTGTTTCATTGCAATCAGCTAGGGGAGGGCTGCAGTTCATGCAGAGACCATCAGCTGATCATGAGCATCACTTAAAATACACATGCTGCTGTCATGCAAAGCAGGTGCAGGTCTCCACATCCACCAGAGAGGGAGTGGGAGAGGCAGACAGAGGCAAAGACAAGTCAGGGAGGGGTGGGAGAGTAGAACCTAAGCATGTTTTTGTCACACACTTACCAGCACAGGGTATCCAACCGCTGACGACTATGTAGTGCTATCACAGTTCTATGAAGTTATCGGATGCACCACATGGGTTATCTGTTGTGGAGCCCTCAGAACATATATGTGATGGTGACTGACTTCTGCAACAGGGATACGGTAGCTCTACGGTAGGTGACGTACACACGCCTGTCCGCATGAACAGGTGCCAGCATGAACACAGCCGCACTCTCACAGGGACGCACACACATTGACACACTTGGCAGGGCCAGGATTACAACTCATCAGTAGTGGGACTTCCACAACACATCACTGTGCAGGTATCACATGCACCACACAGGTCATACGGGGGTTGAATGGGCAAAGGGTATGGGGAGGTGTCTGACATCAGACAGCATGCTTTAGTATGCCCATGGGGGTTGTAGGGAGTGTGGATGTGAACATATGCACCATGCAATACACACACACAAACACACAGGGTGCCAGTATTGACATGCATGGGTGCATGTCTGCACGGGTGTGTGGTGGTCGACTGTGCCAGACAGCTGTACAAAGGCCAGGCGATGGGTATATCTTGGCATCAGGCCACATGACAATGGTCTACATTGTGGCTCAGGGCTGTAGTGTCTGTATTTGCCCACACAGGTAGGTATGGTATCCCCCATCCAGTCACCTGGATGACTATTGTGTGTGGCCAATGCTATGCATCACTTGCATGTATGTGTTCCTTAGTCCATGACACAGACGGTGTCTGGGATGTGCACACCTCCCACATGCATGTACAGTGACATGTGGAACTGTACCTGGGGTGTCTGGCCCATGTCGTGAACACAGATTGTGCCAGTCTTGCCCACCTGTGGCGGGAACTGGTAATGGGCAGCCTGCACCTACATCAATAGCATGCTAACAGCATTCCTTGGTGTCAGTGGCATCTGTCTATACAGGGCATGTTGTCAGGCATGGTATGTCCTTTGTTTGTCACATGTGATGGCAGCACAGTTGTTGCAGGTGTCCATTGGGGAACATGGGGAAGGTGCAATGTCTGCATATGTACATGCTTATTGGACAGATGGACAGGGTGCCATGCCCTCTGTAGCCCACAGCTATCACACCATAGTTACTATCAGTGGCCAATATGCAGTGTACTACCCACATATTGACAGTTACCTAGGCATGTGTGTGTATATGAGACATGTGTTGAGAGTGTGCTCTGGGTAATACTGGGGTTGCTAACTGTGATTGCCTGGCCTTGATGTCACATGTATGGGTATGGCTTTGCACCCCAGCTTCTCGGCTATATTATATCTGTTATCCCTGTACGGTGGACATTATAGGGCCATCATATAAGAAATATGCAATATCCACTCCCCATTAGGCACAGGTGTCACACACTCACAATCACCTCCACACAGGATATGAGTTACAAACACACATGAACACACACACATGTTGTGTCTGGGAGTAGAACCCCTACCTCACTAGTTTATTACACTATGGCACTACGCAGTTATAATACATGCCACGGAGATTACTGGATTACTCATTCCCCAAAGGTATATATCACACTGGATGACAGCAGGATTGCCAAAGTAGGCCATTCAAATTGTAGTGAGTGTGACTAGCCTAAAATGCATTGCTCCCTACACAGACAGTAACACACACACAAAACATCCACAACCAACATGGGTGGTTATAGAACCCCTAACAGAGGTTTATATCACACTACAGCATGGAGATTACTGGAGAACTCCTTCCCCATAGGTGTATACACAATGAATGACATCAGCAGGATTGCCAAATTAGGCCATTTCAAATGTACTGCGTGTGACTAGCCTAAAATGCATTGCTCCCTACACAAACAGTGACACACACACACAATACATCCACAACTGACATGGGTGGGTATAGAACCCCTAACAGAGGTCTATAGCATGGAGCTGTTATAGGATACACCACGGGGACTACTAGACAATTACTTGCCCAAAGGTGTATTTCACAATGAATGACATCAGCAGGATTGCCAAAGTAGGCCATTTGAAATGTATTGTGTGTGTGTAGCCTAAAATGGATTGCTCCATACACAGACAGTGACACACACACACACACACACACACAAAACATCCTCAACTGACATGGGGGGTATAGAACCCCTAACAGAGGTCTATATCACACTACAGCATGGAGCTGTTATAGGACGCACCATGGGGACTACTAGACAACTACTTCCCCAAAGGTGTATTTCACAATGAATGACATCAGCAGGATTAACAAAGTAGGCCATTTGAAATGTACTGTGTTTGACTAGCCTAAATGCATTGCTCCCTACACAGACAGTGACACACACACACACACAAAACATCCACAACTGACATGGGTGGGAATAGAACCCCTAACAGAGTTCTATATCATGCTACATCATGGAGCTGTTATAGGACACACCACAGGGATTACTAGAGAACTGTTTTCCCAAAGACGTATTTCACAATGAATGACATCAGCAGGATTGCCAAAGTAGGCCATTTGAAATGTACTGAGTGTGACTAGCCTATAATGCATTGCTCCATACACAGACATTGAAACACTCACAAAACATCCAGAACAGCCATGGAACCCTACTACAGTTCTAAATCACACTACTGCAGTACGCATTTATTGCACACACTACGGAGATTACTGGGCTACAATGTTCCCAGAGGTGTATTTCTAGGTGGGTGACATCAGCAGCCTTGCCAAAGTTGAGTATATGAATTGTAAGTAGTGTGTGTACCCTAAAAAGCATTGCTCTCTACACAGACAGGGTCAGACAGACAGACACACACACACACACACACACACACACACACACACACACACACACACACACACACACACACGCACACTTGCCATATCAGGGATTAGAATACCTACCTGACTACTTTATCACACTCCAGCAGTACACAGTTACAGAACGCACTATGGAGATTACTGGGTTGCTTCCCTCCCAGAGGTGTATTTCTAGGTGGGTGACATTAGCAGCCTTGCCAAAGTTGAGTATATGAATTGTAAGGAGTGTGTGCACCCTAAAAATCATTGCTCTCTACACAGACAGGGTCAGACAGACACACACACACACACTTGACATGTTGGGCATTAGAACACCTACCTAACTGCTTTATCATACTGCAGCAGTATGCAGTTACAGGACCCGCTACATAAATTACTGGGCTGCAACCTTCCAGAGGTGTATTTCTAGGTGGGTGACATCAGCAGCCTTGCCAAAGGTGAGTATATGAATAGTAAGGAGTGTGAGTATCCTAAAAAGCATTGCTCTCTACACAGACAGAGTCAGACAGACACACACACACACACACACACACACACACACACACACACACACACACACACACACACTTGCCATATCAGGGATTAGAACACCTACCTGACTACTTTATCACATTACAGCAGTACACAGTTACAGAACGCACTATGGAGATTACTGGGTTGCTTCCCTCCCAGTGGTGTATTTCTAGGTGGGTGACATCAGCAGCCTTGCCAAAGTTGAGTATATGAATTGTAAGGAGTGTGAGTACCCTAAAAAGCATTGCTCTCTAGACAGACAGTGTCAGACAGACACACACACACACACACACACACACACACACACTTGCTATGTTGGGGATTAGAACACCTACCTAACTACTTTATCACACTGAAGCAGTATGCAGTTACAGGACATGCTACAGAGATTATTGGGAAGTAAATAGTGTGGGAAGAAATAGCCAGGGAATTGTTATGGCTAGGCTTGTACAGGCCCTAGGGCCGATAACCTAGTACCAACCTATGAACCTATGAACAACCTTCCCAGAGGAGTATTTCTAGATGGGTGTCATCAGCAGCCTTGCCAATGTTGAGTATATGAATTATAAGGAGTGTGAGTACCCTAAAATGCATTGCTGTCTACACAGACAGGGTTAGATCGATGCACACACACTTGCCCTGTCTGGGATTAGAACACCTACCTAACTATTTTATCACACTACAGCAGTTACAGGAAATGCTACGGAGATTACTGGGCTATTGGATTTAGTCATCACAAATATGGGCGCCCACTGTACCACACCTGTTATCACTCCCTCCTTGGTCAGATCCGACCACAAACAGATAAACCTGGACATTCTCACCCCTCCACCTCCCCAGTCAAAAAAAAACATAGTCAAAAACCTTTCCAAAGCAAACTTCAAACTATTTGCATCCGAAGTGGAAAGCTTCACTATTCCCTTGCAGAAGGATAATGATATCCAGGATGCGGAATCCTACACCAAGGCACTCTATATGCATCTTCAGGATTGCATGGACCATGCTATCCCAAATAAAACCAAGACTCCTTCCTCAAGCAAGACAAAAAAAACAGTCTGGTGGACCCCAGCCATAAGCAAACTTTACAATAAAAGGAGGAGACTTATACAAAAAAGGCCAAATCTCAAGTAGAAAAATCATCCCTGATCAGCATTAGTAAGAAATTGAGGGCCCTCATCAAGTCAACTAAAGCTAATTTTGAAAAGAAAGTTGCCAAGGATGCCAAGGATAACCATAAGGCCTTCTATGGCTACGTCAAAAACCTAAATGGCAACGCTCAGGTCTGTTCTGAGCTAGTACAAAATGGAACAAAATACACTGACCCTTCTGGCATTGCCAACACCTTGGCTGACAGGTTCAGTGCAAATCCCACCCCACCCCCTCACCACCTACAGGGTGTATTACTATTCCAGGGGATTGTGTAAGTCCAATTATTACTGATACATTGGTTAACAAGGCTCTATCTAAAGCTAAAACACTGCCTCCATGGGACCAGTTGGTGTCCCAGGCTGTGTCATACGTGAGCTCCAAAAGGAATTAACCCCGCATCTTAATACCCTGTTCAGTCTCAGCCTCTCCACAGGATATGTGCCCAGAGAATGGCGCACGGCAACGGTGGTTCCACTACACAAGGGTGGGGCCACAACTGACCCTGGGAACTACCGACCAATAAGCCTGACCAGTCTGATCTGTAAGGCTATGGAGCGAATCATTATGGAACTCATAAATGGAGAGATTGGAAACCTCCAGTCACTGGACCCCACACAGTTCGGCTTTGTCAAGGGCAGATCATGCCTCCTGAACCTGGTGGATTTCTTTGAGACAGTTACTCAGGCTATAGATAAGGGAAAGGAGGTACACACGGCTTACCTTGACCTTGCTAAAGCATTTGACACCATTCCCTATTCAGGTATTATTGATAAGCTCACCAGCCTGGGCATAAACCCTTACGTCACAAGATGGATCACAAACTGGCTCTCAGACAGATCCCATAAAGTAAGAGTAGTGGGATCTATGTCCGAATCCAGACCAGTAATGAGTGGTGTGCCTCAGGGCTCTGTCCTGGGGCCCCTTCTGTTTGGCATATATTTCTCAGAAGTACAGGCAAGCATGGAAGGGCTGTGGCTGACTAAGTTTGTGGACGACTGCAAACTGGGTGCTATAATAGAGTTTCCGGCCAACATGGAGATCCTCCAGAAGGGCCTAAATGAGACTGATGCATGGTGTCAAAGCATGGTCTCAAGATAAATTCAAAAAAATGCGTAGTAATCCCCTTTGGAAAAAACAGAGTACCCGCAAACTACAACATAGGAGGTAATCCCCTGAAATCTGAAGAAGAAATAAGGGATCTAGGGACCCAAGTAGATAGCCAGCTTTTCTTTGATAACCATGTTGCCAAAGTGGTTAGAAAATCCTTCTATGTGACCCATCTGATCATGAAAGGTTCGCATCAAGATCTAAGGATGTAATGGTGCCCCTCTACTCTTCCCTCATCAGACCCATTATTGAGTACAATGCACCAATTGGAATGTACCTGGCTAGACATCTCCAGCAGCTGGAGAGACCACAGAGGTACCTAACCAAGAGAATTACTGGCCTCAAACAGTTGCCCTATGCAGCATGATTGAAAAAGCTAAGACTGTTCTCTGTTGCATACCGCTTTCTCAGAGGTGATCTCTGTCTAATATACAGAGCCATGTCCAACCCAGAATTGTTGAACATGCTCCATCTTAGCAAAACCAAATCTACTCGAGCTACACGCTCTAGGGATATAAACCTCAACACAACAATGAATAGAACATGCTGGAGGGATAGATTCCCTTCGCAGAGCCTTCCCTTACTATGGAACAGGGTCCCAATCTACATAAGACAGAGCCCCTCACTATCACTCTTCAGGAGGAACCTTGATGAGTGGATGGGTAACAGAAAGTTCACACCGGGGATCACACCAACAGCACTACTAGACAGGGGCCAAGGGTACTAGCCACTAGTACAAGGGTCTAGGGAACTACTAAAGGGGCGGTGAATACCGCACAATGTGGCTGGGCTAATATATGCCTTCGGGCAGATAGCTCAGTACCAACCTATGAACCTATGAACCTATAACCTTCCCAGAGGTGTATTTCTAGGTGACTGACATCAACAACCTTACCAAAGTTAAGTATATGAATTGTAAGGAGTGTGAGTACCCTAAAAAGTATTGCTCTCTACACAGTCAGACATGCACACAAACACACAGACACAAACAGTTGCCAGGTCTGGGGTTAGAACTCCTATCTAACTAGGTTATCAAACTATAGCAGTATGCAGTTATCAGACGCGCCATGGAGATTACTGGGCTATAACTCTCCCAAAGGTGTATTTCACATTGGATGACCTCAACAGGCTTGCCATAGTAGGGCTATGGGGAGAGCAGTGTGTATGTGTATGGGCCATAACCCATTCATCTAGGGGTTGACACACCACATGCGAGCACACACGGGGTCATATTTCACAGGTACATGTATACAGCTGCTAGATGACTACTTCCTTGTACAGTCATGTTGTACAGCTGGCACATGCACCACATAGTCTGTAATGCTGACAGATACTGGTGGCTAGTATCTGCAGTGAGTGACATCTGCACCTCATGTGTTTGGGGCCCTTTGGCTGTGTGCTGGGTGGGACAAGCCTGGATGGCTCCTTGTCACAGTCACCCTCTTCCACACATACATGTACATCTACCTTTGGCTTACTATAGTGTGTTGCCCTGACATATATGTCTGTATTCCTGTTCACTGTGTGTGCAAGGCATGAGTGGTGCATACTGTCGAGTGTCTGCACTAACAACTGCAACTACCAGGTATGTCTGGTCCACTGTTATTTGCAGACATGGCCTTCATGTGTTTAAGTGTGTGAGCATGCCCAGTATGACCTTTCAGTATGTTGTTGACTGACATTGCCTTCATTTCTCTAAGTGTGTGAGCATGCCCAGTATGTCTGTCTGTATTGAATGTGTGGATCAGGACCAGGTATTTTGTGATGCAGTGCTGACCTTTGTGTTGTACACTGACAGATAGCATGCTGTCTCTGCAGGGTATCCATCGATCATTTGGCTTTGACTGTTACTACATTTCTGCATAGCGGGGGGGCACACCTGACTGTTTCTACATTTCTACATAGGAGTGGGGGGGCACACCTGACTGTTATTACATTACTATGCAGGATGGGGGGCACACCTGACTATTACTACATTTCTGCATAGGATTGGGGGGCACACCGACTGTTATTACATTACTATGTAGGATGGGGGAAACACACCTGTCTATTTCTACATTTCTACACAGGGTTTGGGGGGCACACCTGACTATTATTACATTACTATGTAGGTTGAGAGGGGCACACGTGACACTTGTACACATTTGCTATGACTGTACTGGTATGTCAGGTACTCCATTTCATTCATTGCTAACTATCATGCTGAAGAGAGGCATACCAGTGTACTACAGATCATGGCTTTTGTTGCCCTACATATTATTGTCTGACTTCCTACACTTCAGAAATAACATCCCACTGCCTGCCCTGCTGTGGTCTGTTTGTGTAGGCCTGGGGGGGAGCTTAACCATAGCCATCATTCAGGGGCCATGGCACAGGCTCTGTTTGGTTTTGTCTGCACCTGTCCTGCTGGCTGAGACTGTTGTTGGGTATGTGAACCATCCTGACTGGCATGTGTGGGTCATACGGACACACATGTCACTCAGCCATTTCCTGCAGTGGGTTTTGTCACCTTGTGTAGTACTGGCTACTGTGGTGACTTCAGTATGTGTTACAGATGTCACGGTGCCACTATGGGTGTCTACTGCCTGCTGCCATAACATTCAGCCACCCAATTCCCTTGCATGCTCACAACCATACCATAGCTATAGGTAACAACACATTCTACTCCATTTGGCAACTGGTAGCATGATTGACTTATCTTGAGGGTGTGCCAGACTTGCAGATGGTGCTGGAGGGCTGCCTATGCCGGATGCACATAGTACACTCCCTATACATGGTTGAGCACAGGTAGGGTCATGTTTGACATCCCTTTTACTGTATGTGTGAGTCAGAGAGTGGTGTCATTCCCTGGGTCCCTACTGTGTCAGTGCATGTGCTATGTGTTGCCTCTTTGCCAAGGCCAGGGCATACTGGACATGCCTCCTTCTGCCTACTTGGGCAGGCTCAGGTTGTTCCTCCTCCGAGTCACTCTGTGCCTGTGCAGACCTTGGCACTGGTGGGGGCTGTGTGGCCTTGCCCCATGCTGTTCCTGCTGCAGCTGTTTCCACAGGATCATATTGTGTGGCATAGCACCTACCATAACAATTTGGGTACATGTAGCTGGTGAATACTGCAAGGCTCCACTGGATGTGTCCAGACACCGGAACTGTGACCTGATCATCCCAAACACACGCTCTATTATATGTCTGGCCTGTGCATGTGCCTCATTATGGCGTTGTTGTTCAGGTGTGTTTGCATTTCTGATGGGTGTCATCAGCCACGGCTCCAGTGTGTACCCAGCATCCCCACTAGGTGACCATTGGGGATGTCCCCAGTGGCAAATCTCTGGTACAGCTGCGTCAGATGCCATATGTGGGAACTGTCATAGCTTAAAGGGCAGCCAGAACACACATTCATTATAATGCCCTGGGCATCACATATGACCTGGCAGTTGATGGAGGGGATGCCCCTGCGGTTGATGTAGGCCCTACCCTGCTCACCGGGTGGTGCTTTGATGCATATGTGCATGCAGTCTATAGCAGCCACTACCCCAGGGTATCCTGCTATTTGGTGGAAGAGACCATATTGCTGGTCAACACCTCACGGGTGTTAAGGAAATATACGTGCTCACTGGCATGTGCTGATATGGTATCCAGGAATTGGTGGAATACTCTGGATGCTGATGCCTGTGAGATCCCCATCATATCCCCAGTTGTGCTTTGGGAGGTACCTGTGGCTAGTATACCTAAGCCTACACATACCTTGGTATCCACTGGGATGGATTTCCCTCAGTCAGTTTGGTGTGTCAGGTGTGGCCGGCACAGCTCAACAATTTACTGTAGGAGGTCTCTGTCCACACTATAGTGCTCCACTTTCTCCAGCTGATGTAACCCCTGGTAGGCTACCCTGGGTCTGTACACTCTTCCCTATCTCCTCACAGTGGGTTGTTTGGCAGCATTCACATCCTCACCACCCTCAGCCTCTTGCACATGTTGTTCTATGTTGCCTGCTGCAGCCCTTATCATTTTGTAGGTTTGTTTGTTAATATTTCCCTGCTTGTGTACACCAGTGGTGTAGATTGTGGGAAAAAAACAGAGGGGAAGGTGTTTGCTTAGTTTATAGTAGTGTTCTGGGCTGGGCTGGCCTGCTGCCTGTGTAATTGGCTGATGCTGATACATTTCACCTACCAGCTAAGCTAGTTCTCCTTGATTACCTTCCTACTGCTGTTTTCCCTTCCCATTGCCTCCCTGTTTAAGCCCATGCATTTGCCACGCAAACAGAGTGCTCAAATCTGCACACTGCTGCTATTTCCTGGTTTAACTTCTTTTTTCTTCCTATAAAACCTAGTGCATGGTGCACACACCTGCTAAGGCTTTGTAAAGAGTGCTAGGCAGGTTTAGACACACCCCCTAGCTAAGCTGTGCTAAGCTAGGAGCAAGCCCAAGCCACAGGGCTCCAATCCCCTTACAGTATGCCTATCACACACACCCATGATGTCACCTACCTCCTAGGCTTGCACCAAGCTATTCCTACTCTTACACTCTTGGGACCTGACTCACATGCTGGGGAAAACTGTGATTCACTATCCTTCCCCTCATTTGCATAGGGTTGACTGCTAATGCATAGTTACATGTCTCACACTGAGCCTCCCCCCTTAGCAACCACTACTCACTGGCCAGGTTGTCTTCTTCCTGCCATTGACTTGCATGGCAGAATACTGATTTTAGTTAGAATGCTTATTTTAGGTTTATTTTATTATTCCCCCCAATCCCATTTGCACCACTGCCCTACGCTTAAACAGCCGAGATCGGCTAAAAAAAATAAAAGTTTTTTTTTATTTTTTGTTTGGTTTGCAATGCCAATGGCCTTATACTTGGCCATTGGCATGCTTGCTACTTGATATGCAGCCTTTATTCAGAGCTGTCGTAGCTCTGTTTTGTATTTTGCAGAAATGTACTCGGTTACTAACCAACTACATTTCTGCAGATAGCACTAGTCTTGCACGGACTGTTGCAAGCTTCCCAGATTGCAAAATCACCTCATTTGCATGGATTTCACCTGCAAATGGGGTGATTTGCATGCCAGGGCTCAGTCCGTGCAAACTTAGTGCAGGAGCACTTATGCACACCCCTGCAGGCTGTTCCTGGATCGCACGGCAGACATATTACCTGCTTGAGCTCCTGCATCGATCTTGCACTCCATGTGAGCTTTTGAGAATCCGGGGGACTATGTTTTCAAAAGAACAATTTTTAGCCTTTTGGCTTTTTTTTTCTTTATAGGTAATTTAAATGACCAACATGAAGAAGGAATATCAGCACAATCAAGAGGTCTTTTCCCCCGGCACATCCAGCAGCATCATACCCCAATAAAGATGATCCGCACATGATTGACACAGACACAGAAACAGCAGCAGTGGATGTGGCTGATGTTCTGGTGCATGGTGGCTAAAAAGACTACATCAGAGAAAAATGGAAAGGTAAGGGGAGTGGTTTAAGCAATGAATGCTGGCCACTACAATCACCCAACACTAGATGGGGCAAAAAATGAGCCCATGAAGTCAGTGATAGCTGTCTACTAAGTTTATTTTAATTTTTTGGAACAATGGAAGTCAGACCAGTGGGACTGAGATAAATATCCATGCTATGACCAAGGATGAAACTTCGGATGCAGTCAAAATGGCTTGGATAATTCAATCAGTTTATTATTTTTTATTTGTATTTTTATTTATTTATTTTACATTTGTTTACCAGGAAAGTCTGACTGGACACATGCCCTTTTTCAGCAGAGGCCTGAGGAGAAAAGCTTCACACTGAAACAACATACAGAAATACAATATATCAGTAAACAACATACAGAAATACAATATATCAATAGTATACATAGAACAAAGAAGTTAGAAAAAAATAGTTAAGAACAGTTTGTATGGTCAGCTATACAAAAAGCTAATTACTGGATTAGTTTGTGTATATAATACACAGTGAGGTTTTACAAATCAATAAGAAACAAAAGATTAAGCATAATTAGAGAGACATTACATCATTATACATTTATGTGGAAATAAATAGACCAATCTGACATTACAGTTTCTGAATATAGTTTACAAAGAAATTGAAATGTTGAGTCAATATTTCATTAGCTCTACAATGTTTTAGCCCTGTGTATTTTATTTATTTATTTATTTGCAATTTGATTACCAGGGAAGTCCACTGGGCCGATTTGACCCATTTTCAGTGGAGGCCCGGGGAGAAAAGCTCCAAGATGCATTATACAATTTAGATACAAATGATAGTTAATATTAAAGATCTTATGTAGAATAGTTACTCATAAATGCATTCAATATCATGCATAGTTAACAAATTCATTAAGCTTGAAGGTAGGGATCACACAGTTTCATTTCAAGAAAACAGATATGGGTTAGGTGTGGAAACAGTTTACATTTAAGAAAATGTAAATACGCTTTACATACACACATCAACAGTAGAATGCTATTTACAATATTTACAAGGTTGGGCTGTGTGAGGGTAGCTGTAGGAGGTGAGAGCTTAGAGAGAAGTTATAGAAATTGTTGAGAGCTTAGATAGGCTCATAGGAAGATAACTATGAGAGTTGTAGAGCTTGGGAACCAGAGTGAGAACCCCCTTGGATTAGGTTGGGTGAAGGCAGGTACATTTCCATTTAGTGGAGAGGTGTTTGAATAGTTGGGTTTTGAAGTTTTCTGAGTTTGGTATGGTTCTTAGTGTGGAGGGAAGGGAATTCCATTTTTTGCCTATTGAGAAAGATAGGAGAAGATGGCCATCAGGACGTTTAGGTTTATGGATAGTAATTAAGTTCTGATTTTCAGATCGGAGAGCTCTGTTGGGTGTATAAGGGGGAAGCATGTTAGTTAGTGCAAGATATTTTGTTGGGTGAATTATGAGTGTACGTGCAGTAGTGAGTTGGAGATAGTCTAGGTAGTTTGGGAGTTCAAGCCAATTCAGGGATTGTATGGTTAGGCAGTGATGGGTGGTATTTTTAGGTTTAAAGGCAAATTTAGAGATTTTGTTGTAGCAGTTTTCTAGTTTAGAGGTGATAGAGGAGGACAGGTAGGCTAGGAGAGGGGCTCCGTATAATAAGGAAGGAAGAAGATAAGTCGAGGCCAGAGTTTGCCTGGTAGAGTTGGAGAGAAAGTGATTATTCCTATACAGCATACCTAGCTTTTGGTGGGTTTTCTTAATATTTTGTTAAATATGAATATCAAACTTGAGGTGTTCATCTACAGTAATGCCAAGTAGTTTGGCAGAGGGGACTAGTTTTATAGGTGAGTTGGTTTGACTATAGACTTTGAAGTTGTTATTATCGTAGGAGAGGGTCTTTGTGGGAGGGAATAGTAGAATCTTTGATTTATTTGCATTGAGAGAGAGGTAGTTTTGGCACATCCAGTTTTCAGTTGTTGAGAAGGCAGTTTGGGTTTTAGTCAGCAATTCAGAGAGGTTTGAGGCAGAGCAGACTAAGGTTGAATCATCTGCGTATTGAATGATTTTAGCATCAGGAATAGCAGTGTGAAAGTTATTGATGAAGATGTTAAAAAGCATTGGCCCAAGGATGGATCCCTGTGGTATGCCAGTTGGGGTAGGTAGGAAGGAAAAGATGGATTTCTTCCATTTGACTGCCTGTGATCTGTCTGATAGATAGCTGGAGAACCAGGATAAAGCATTATGTGAGAGATTAAGGTTTGAGAGATGACAGAGAAGGTGCTTGTGGGAAACAGTATCAAAGGCTTTAGACAGATCGAGTAAAACAGTAGAAACTAAGTGGCCTGAATCCCGGGCTTGATTGACAGTTTCTAGGAAAGAAACTAGAGCGGTTATTGTGCTATGGCCTGGACAGAAACCATGCTGGGTAGGAGTGAGAAGATTGTTTTGGGTCAGAAAAGGCATAAGTTGGATGTGGATGTATTTTTCTAGGATTTTGGAGATTGGTGAGAGCAAAGCAATGGGGTGAAAGTTTGAGATGCTGGTATTTTTGCCTCCTTTATGAAGAGGAAGAATATAACCTGAGCACCAGAGTTTGGAGATGTATGATTCTTTTATGGATTGGTTGATAATGATGCTGATTGGGAGTGCAATGCCATCAGCAGCACATTTTAGGAAGGAAGAGGAAATATTTTCAGAAGCGTTAGAGCAAGGTTTAAGTTTGGACAAAAGTTTTTTTTATAAAGTTAGTGGAGATGGGTTTGAGTTCAAACAGATGAGGTGAATTAGAAGGGGGAGAGTGTAGAGCAGTTATTATTGGGAAATGTCTTGGTGAGGGTAGTAATACTGTCTATGAAAAATGAGTTAATTTCAGAGCTTAGTTTGAGATCAGATTTACTTGGGTCAGGACAGGGATTATTCTTGGAGCCTGGATTGAGGAGTGAGTTTACTGAGTTCCAGATTTTTTGGGGGGTTTTATTGTTATTGGACTGAAGTTTGATATAGTAGGATTTTTTGCCTTTGGTGATTAGTCGTTTTTGGAACGTGTAATGTTTTGTGCAATGTTAGTATGCAAAGAGGCATACAGTAGGTAAAAGAATGGACAGAGGGAAATGGTTTAGTCAGTATGTGAAGCAAGGTAGTAGCATTGTCAGAGGGTAAGATTAGTCAGGAGCACAGCAAGGACACAGCCAGTGTTGTCAGTCAGTTCTTTACACAAACAACACATTTACACCGTCACAAAATAAGTTGTTACAGTATGAACACAAGTAGTACTTCACTTGTAATATTCTCTGCCCAAATTAAAGCAGTTCTCTTACAGAAAGTTTGTATAAGCAGTACATTTCCCCATTAAATAGCCCCCCAAAAAAGCTGAAGCTGAATATATGGGTCCCTGATAGGAAACTTCCAATATTGAAGACGTTCAGGGTATCTTAAAGGTCAAGAACTGCTAAACTTATCAAATAAAAAAGTATTTTTTTCAATATCAAAGAATATAGACTAAAATATTACATTTTCTCTGTGAAAGGGTTCCCCAATGGGGACTTAATTGCTAGAAAGGAGCAGAAGTGCTAGCTGCTGCTCATGTAAAGCCACTGAGTTGTTTCTTCAAGAGGTGGCAAGAAAGACCTTTAGATTTTCCACCCTGACTAATGATTTTCTCTCCTCAGGGCTGACCAATCAGCAGTCAAAGTGGAAATGGAAATTTTGGAAGCTGACTGGCCGTTTGTAGTGTCCTGGGCAAGACACAACACATATAGTCTAAACGCTACAGCAGCAGTGTGAATGATGAACATTGATGGAACTGGGACTCTGATTCTACTGTGCTATGATGTAACAAAACCTATAGTGTTCCATGATGATGGCCCCTAAGACTGGGATGCTACATTGTTATGATTTAATAAAGGTCTGTATGTTGCCTGCTGATGTTAAGAGAGGCTCTGACATTACTGTATTATGATATATTGAAGCCTGTATTGTTATCTGCCAATGGTAACTGAGGCACTAGCACAACGGTATTATGATGTAGGAAAGCCTGTGTGTTCTTAACTAATGGTAACTGTGGCTCAAACAGTACTGTACTGTGATGTAACAAAGTCCATGTGTTCTATACTGATGGTAACGTGAGTGGGTTATGATGTAGTAAACACTGTGGTGTTCCATGTTGATGATAACTGAGACTGAAACCACTGTATTAGGATCTAACAAAGGCTGTGTGTGCCATATTGAAGATAACTGAGGCTCTCACACTGCTGCACTGTGATTTAACAAAGCCAGCATTGCTCAATGCTGATGGTATCTGGGGTCCTATCACTACTGTATTATTATGTAGCAAAGCTTGTGTGTTCCCTATTACCTGAGGCTTTGACATTGCTGTGTTATGATGTCACAGACTCTGGAATGTTACATGTTGATGGTGAATGAGACTGTAACACTACTGTATTATGATTTAGCAAAGTCTGCATGTTCCCTGATGATGAGGATCTGGCATCACTGCATTAGTTTATAACTGCAGACATTTATTATAAACTAATGCAGTGATGCCAGATCCTTTCTTAATATCATCAGGGAACATGCATTAGTTTATAACTGCAGACTTTTTATAAACTAACGCATGTTCCCTGATGATGTTAAGAAAGGATCTGGCATCACTGCATTAGTTTATAACAAGTCTGCAGTTTTCCATATTGATAGTAATTTACGCTTAGAAAATGCCATATGATGAAGAAGCAAAGGCTGGGTATTCCAAGCTAAAGGTAAATGAGGCTCTATCACTAGAGATTTATGATGTAAAGAAGCCAGTACTGCTCCATGCTGATAGTAACTGAGACTTTGATAGCACTGTATCATGATGTAAAAAAAGCAGGTGTTTTCCTTGAAGATGGGAACTGAGGCATACATGCTACAAAATTATGATAATTCAAAAGCTATGTGTTCCATTTTCATGGTCACTGAAGCTCTCTCTTTGTTGTACTATGATGTGACAAAGCCTGTGTTTTCCATGATGATATTACCTGAAGCACTGACACTATTGTGTTATGATGTAAGAAAGTCACTTGTTCTATGCTGATGGTAAATGATGCTCTGACACTATTGTATTATGATGTAACAAGGCCTATAGTGTTCAATACTGAGGGTAACTGAGACTGTGACACTACTGTATTATAGGTTCATAAGTAGGTACCATGCAAGCTGCCCTTGTGGGCCATTTTAAATCTAGCCAATTTCCCTTTTTGTGCTCAAAATATCCTATCCCATTTGATTATAAATTGGCCTTACCCATCCCATGGTTAAAAATTATATATTACCCCTAAGGAAAATAACTAGAATCATACCATTGATAATTTTAGGGGACACATGCCTGGGGATAAAGGATATAGGAGTTATGTCTGTACATTCGTAGTATGGTCGAAGTCCTGGGGTAAACTTTCTGTTTTCCATCCATAGAAGTTGTGCTTGAATACAGACAGAGATCAACTTTGTTTTATGTAGATGGGGAGTCTGTCCCAGAGCAGTGTTATCCTCTGCAGGTTATACCTATCCTTTCAAACTGTTCTGTTAGTGGTACAGTAGAGGTTTAGATCCCTAGACCAAGTATTTCTGATGCCATTGACTTTGGGATGTGAAATAAATCCACCTGTAATGGGTCACAGGATGCATTGTATGCCAGACACAGGACACCTATTAATAGTCTGTAGGATACTGAGTATAGTGACATGGCTTTGAGTCAGACCATGTAGGACGTGTTGTTTAGACCTTCTGTCCTTTTAGTAAGGTATCTCTGTGGGATTTCCAGTTCTTACATGTGTCTGGACAAATACAAGTTAAAGTTGGTATTATATTCAATGACTGGCATATTGAGGGCTGATTAAAGGGGGACAATAACATCCCTAGATCTTAGCACAATCCCTTTGTATATAAGCTGGGCAGTATAGAAGGGCTTTCTTACAATAATGGACACATGTTGGTCAAACGTTTCTGCTGAATTGTTCCATACTAGAGCTGTTTGGTTAGCTTTTGCATACCCTACATCAATTTTATTGCAAGATGAGATACGTACAAACTTGCAGTGTTATAAGATAGTACTGAATTTTATTTTTTCTGTTTATTGTTTCATTGAATATTGTGTTAAAATAGTACTGCATTTATCCGCTTATTTATTTGTTTACTGAAAATTCTGAGCTCTATTGTTTGCAGTTAGTTTATTCTTCTCTCTTCATTGTTATTCGGTAATGAAGTCTTAGCCTAGAAGGATTATCTGTGCCTTAAAGTCTTAGTCCTTTATCTCTGAAATTATTTTTGCTGAATAGTTGCATACTGGAGCTCTTTGGTTAGCTTTTGCATACCCTACATCAACTTTATACAAACTGAGATAAGTACAAAATTGCAGTCTCATAAGTACTTAATTTTATTTTTTCTGTTTATTGTTTCATTGAATATTATGTTAACAAGAGTACTGCATTTATCTGCTTATTTATTTGTTTACTGAAAATTCTGAGTTCTCTTGTCTGCAGTTAGTTTATTCTTCTCCCTTCATCTTTATTCGGTGTAGAAGTCTTATCCTAGAGGGATTCTCTGTGCCTTAAAGTTTTAGTCCCTAATCTCTGAAATTATTTCTGCTGAATAGCTGCATACTAGAGCTGTTTGGTTAGCTTTTGCATACCCTACATCAACTTTATTACAAGCTGAGATAAGGACAAACTTGCAATGTTATAAGATAGTACTGAATTTTATTTTTTTCCTGCTTATTTTTTCATTGAATGTTGTGTTAAAAATAGTACTGCATATATCTGCTTATTTATTTGTTTACTGAAATGTCTGAGTTCTCCTGTCTGCAGTTAGTTTGTTCTTCTCCCTTCAATGTTATTCGGTGTAGAAATCTTAGCCTAGAGGGATTCTGTGTGCCTTAAAGTCTTAGTCCCTTGTCTCTAAAATTATTTCTCCTGAATATTGGCATTCTGGAGCTGTTTGCTTAGCTTTTGCAACTTTACTACAAGCTGAGATAAATACAAACTTGCAGTGTTATAAGAAAGTACTGAATTTTATTTTGTCTGTATATTGTTTCATTGACTATTGTGTTAAAAATAGTACTGCATTTATCTGCTTATTTATCTGATTACTGAAAATGCTGAGCTCTCCTGTCTGCAGTTAGTTTATTCTTCTGCCTTCATTGTTATTTGGTGTAGAAGTCTTAGCCTAGAGGGATTGTCTGTGCCTTAAAGTCTTAGTCCCTTATCTCTGAAATTATTTCTCCTGAATATTGACATTCTGGTGCTGTTTGCTTAGCTTTTGCATACCCTACATCAACTGTATTACAAGCTGAGATAAGTACAAACTTCCAGTGTTATAAGATAGTACTGAATTCTCTTTTTTCTGTTTATTGTTTCATTAAATATTGTGTTAAAAAAAGTACTGCATTTATCTGCTTATTTATTTGTTTACTGAAATTTCTGAGATTTCCTGTCTGCAGTTAGTTTATTATTCTCCTTTCATTGTTATTCGGTCTAGAAGTCTTAGCCTAGAGGGATTCTCTGTGCCTTAAAGTCATAGACCCTTATCTCTGAAATTATTTCTGCTGGATAGTTGCATACTGGAGCTGTTTGGTTAGCTTTTGCAGACCCAACATCAACTTTATTACAAGCCGAGATAAGTACAAACTTGCAGTGTTATAAGATAGTACTGAATTTTATTTTTTCAATTTATTGTTTCATTGATTATTGTGTTAAAAATAGCACAGCATTTATCTGCTTATTTGTTTGTTTACTGAAAATTCTGAGCTCTCCTGTCTGAAGTTAGTTTCTTCTTCTCCCTTTATTGTTATTCAGTGTAGACGTCTTAGCCTAGAGGGATTCTCTGTGCCTTAAAATCTTAGTCCCTTATCTCTGAAATTATTTCTGCTGAATAGTTGCATACTGGAGCTGTTTGGTTAGCTTTTGCATACCCTACATTAACTTTAATACAAGCTGAGATAAGTACAAACTTGCAATGTTATAAGATAGTACTGACTTTTATTTTATCTATTTATTGTTTCATCGAATATTGTGTTAAAAATAGTACTGCATTTCTTTGCTTATTTATTTGTTTACTGAAAATTCTGAGCTCTTTTGTCTGCTGTTAGTTTATTCTTCTCTCTTCATTGTTATTCAGTGTAGAAATCTTAGCCTAGAGGGATTCTCTGTGCCTTAAAGTCTTATTTCTAAAATTATTTCTGCTGAACAGTTGCACTGCAGCTGTCTGGTTAGCTCTTGCATACGCTACATCAATTTTATTGAAAGCTGAGAAAAGTACAAACTTCCAGTGTTTTAAGACAGTACTGATTTTTTTTTCCGTTTATTGTTTCATTGAATATTGTGTTAAAATAGTACTGCCTTTTTCTACTTATTTATTTTTTACTGAAAATTCTGAACTCTCCTGTCTACAGTTAGTTTATTCTTCTCCCTTCATTATTTGGTGTAGAAGTCTTATCCTAGAAGGATTCCCTGTACTTTAAAGTTTTAGTCCCTAATCTCTGAAATTATTTCTGCTGAATAGCTGCATACTAGAGCTGTTTGGTTAGCTTTTGCATACCCTACATCAACATTATTACAATCTGAGATTAGTTCAAACTTGCAGTGTTATAAGATAGTACTGAATTTTATTTTTTCTGTGTATTGTTTCATTGAATATTGTGTTAAAGATAGTACTGCATTTATTTGCTTATTTTTTTGTTTACTGAAAATTCTGAGCTCTCCTGTCTGCAGTTAGTTTATTCTTCTCCCTTCATTGTTATTTGGTATAGAAGTCATAGCCTAGAGAGATGCTCTTTGCCTTAAAGTCTTAGTCCCTTATCTCTAAATTATTTCTGTTAAATAGTTGCATACTGGAAAAGTTTGGTTAGCTTTTGCATACCCTACATCAATGGTATTACAAGCTGAAATAAGTGCAAACTTGCAGTTTTATAAGATAGTACTGAATTTTATTTTTTCTGTTTATTGTTTCATTGAATATTGTGTTAAAAACAGCACTGCATTTATCTGCTTATCTATTTATTTACTGAAAATTCTGAGCTCTCCTTTCTGAAGTTAGTTTCTTCTTCTCCCTTCATTGTTATTCAGTGTAGAAGTCTTAGCCTAGAGGGATTCTCTGTGCCTTAAAGTCTTAGTCTCTTATCTCTGAAATTAATTTTGCTGAATAGTTCATACTGGAGCTGTTGGGTTAGCTTTTGCATACCCTACATCAACTTTATTATAAGTTGAGAGAAGTTCAAACTTGCAGTGTTATAAGATAGTATTGAATTTTATTTTGTCTGTTTATTGTTTCATTGAATATTGTGTTAAAAATATTACTGCATGTATCTGCTTATTTATTTGTTTACTGAAAAGTCTGAGTTCTCCTGTCTGCAGTTAGTTTATTCTTCTCCCTTCATTGTTATTTGGTGTAGAAAACTTGGCCTAGAGGGATAGTCTATGCCTTAAAGTTTTAGTCCTTATCTCTGAAATTATTTCTGCTGAATAGTTGCATACTGAAGCTGTTTGATTATATTTTGCATACCCTACATCAAATTTATTACACGCTGAGATAAATAGAAACTTGCAGAGTTATAAGATAGTACTGAATTTTATTTTTTCTATTTATTGTTTTATTGAATGTTGTGTTAAAAATAGTACTGCATGTATCTGCTTATTTATTTGTTTACTGAAAAGCCTGCCTGCAGTTAGTTTATTCTTCTCTCTTCATTGTTATTCAATGTAGAAGTCTTAGCCTAGAGGGATTCTTTGTGCCTTAAAGTCTTAGTCCCTTATCTCTAAAATTATTTCTGCTGAATAGTTGCATACTAAAGCTATTTGGTTAGCTTTTCCATACCCTACATCAACTTTATTACAAGCTGAGAAAAGTACAAACTTGCAGTATTATAAAAAAAATTACTGAATTTTATTTTTCCTGTTTATTGTTTCGTTGAATATTGTGTTAAAATAGTACTGCATTTATATGCTTATTTATTTGATTACTGAAAATTCTGAGCACTCCTGTCTGAAGTTAGTTTATTCTTCTCCCTTTATTGTTGTTCGGTGTAAAAGTCTTAGCCTAGAGGGATTCTCTGTGCCTTAAAGTCTTGGTCCCTTATCTCTGAAATTTCTGCTGAATAGTTGCATACTGAAGCTGTTTGCTTAGCTTTTGCATACCCTACATCAACTTCATTACAAGCTGAGATAAGTTCATAGTTGCAGTATTATAAGATAGTACTGATTTTTTTCTGTTTATTGTTTCATTAAATATTGTGTCAAAATAGTACTGCATTTATCTGCTTATTTATTTGTTTACTGAAATTTCTGAGCTCTTCTTTCTTCAGTTAGTTTATACTTCTCCCCTTCATTGTTATTCGGTGTAGAAGTCTTAGCCTAGAGGGATTCTCTGTGCCTGAAAGTCTTAGTCCCTTATCTCTGAAATTATTTCTGCTGAATAGTTGTATACTGGAGCTGTTTGGTTACATTTTTCATACCCTACATCAACTTTATTACAAGCTGAGATAAGTACAAACATGCAGTGTTATAAGATAGTACTGAATTTTATTTTTTCTGTTTATTGTTTCATTGAATATTGTCTTAAAAACAGCACTGCATTTATCTGCTTATTTGTTTACTGAAAATTCTGAGCTCTCCTGTCTGAAGTTAGTTTCTTCTTCTCCCTTCATTGTTATTCAGTGTAGAAGTCTTAACCTAGAGGGATTCTCTGTGCCTTAAACTCTTATTCCCTTATCTCTTACATTATTTCTGCTGAATAGTTGCACACTGAAGCTGTTTGTTTAGCTTTTGCATACCCTGCATCAACTTTATTACAAGCTGAGATAAGTACAAATTTTCAGTGTTATAAGATAGTACTGAATTTTTTTTCTGTTTATTTTATTTATTTATTTATTTATTTATTTTTGTTGACCGGGAGTGTCCGACTGGACGTAGGTCCATTTTCAGCAGAGGCCCAGGGAGAAAAGCTCCACAGTTAAAATAAACAGACAGTAGTTACATTGGATTACCTAGCGATTAACAATTTACATAGCAATTACTTACAACATATTTACAGATGAAGAACATAGTACATCAGTGGACAACTAGAATCTTTACATGTAAAGTACATAACAGACATTAGCAAATGTTACAATAAGAAGTTTCTGCTGTATAATAAGTACTAGGCTTATGAGCATCTGAGCTTGCTATAATCAAGGTAGTTAGTGGAGTGGAAAGAAAGGTAGGGGTTGGATGGGGTGGGTGATATTGGAGTGGGAGTTGCAAGGGCATAGCCATTATGTTTTTAGGTGTGCTTTTATTAAAGTTTTGAAGTGGGTGCATGATGGTATGGAGGTAATTGTGGGTGGGAGGGAGTTCCATAATTTGGCTATGGCGCAAGAGAATAGTGTTTCACCAGCAGAGTTATTGGCTTTAGTGATCTGCAAGTGATTTTTGTTGCTGGATCTTAGTGGTCTGGTGGTGCGATAGGGTTGGAGTATATTCTGGAGGGATGGGACATTTAGTGGATGATTTACTAGTTTGTGGGTGAGTGAGAGTTGATACCATTGAAGGAGGTGAGGTAGTTCAAGCCAGCCCAGTTCAGCAAGTGAGAGACAGTGGTGATTATGGTAGGATGCCCCTGTGGCAAATTTGGTGATTTTGTTGTAGCAGGTCTCTAGCTTGTTTAGATCGCATTGCCTTAGGCTGGTATATATTGGAGAGGCATAAAGTAGGGTGGAGATAAGGTGGGAATTTGCTACTGAAATCTTTGCTGCTTTGGTGAGAAGTTGCTTATTTCTGTATAACGCTCCTAGTTTTTTGTGGACTTTTTTATGGTCATGGCTATGTGAATGTCAAATTTTAGTTTATTGTCTATTTCCACTCCTAGCAATTTGGTGTGTTCAGTAGGGTATATAGTGGTGTTGTCTTTTGCTGTGATGTTAAAGTGAGAGTTGTTTTGAGTATGTTTGGTGGGTTTGAAGATGAGTAGTTTAGTTTTGTTTGGGTTGAGTATTAATTGGGCATCGGATAACCAAGTTTCAACAGAGGAAAAGGCTTCCTGTGTGACTTTTTGCAGTTTGGGCAGGGACTGGGCTGACCAGATGATGTTTGAGTCATCTGAGTATTGTATGAGTGTGCCATGTTTGGTGGCAGAGGCTAGATTATTGGTGAAAACAGAGAAGAGTAGAGGTCCAAGGATGGATCCTTGGGGAACCCCTATGGAGACAGGTAGTTGGGGAGATATGTCATTCTGCCATACAATGGATTGTTGGTGGTCAGACAGGTAACTCTGAAACCAGTTGTTAACTGATTGTGAGAAGGATAGGTTATTGAAGATAGGGATAAGTTGTTTGTGTGGGACCATGTCAAATGCTTTAGATAGGTCTAGGAAAGTAGCAGAGGAGAGATAGCCATTGTTTTTATGCTGAAGGATAGTGTTAGTAAAGAAGAGTAAGGCAGTTGTGGTGCTATGGTTTGGTCGGAAACCATGCTGAGAATTGGAAAGGAGGTTGTTAGTAAGGAGGTAGTCTGAGACCTGAGTGTGTATGCATCTCTCTAGTATTTTGGAGAGTGGAGAGAGAATAGCTATGGGGTGGTAATTGGTTAGTTCTGTGGAGGGTCCACCTTTGTGGAGGGGAATTATATGTGATTCTTTCCACAGTGTGGGAACGTAACTTTCTGACAGAGATCAGTTAATCAAGATGGATACTGGGTTGGCCAGAGCATCAGCTGTGATTTGTAGGTATTCACTTGGGAGATTGTCTGCTGCTAATTTGGTGGGCTTAAGTTTAGTTAAGAGTTTTTTTTTTTTATGTTGAAGGTAGGTACAGGAGAAAAAGAGAAGGCAGTGGGGAGATTACTAGTTGAAGGTGTGGGTTGGAGGGGAGGGGGTTGTGTTGTTTAGCTAGTGATAGTATGGTTTGTGTGAAATGTGTGTTGAATGAGGTAGCAATATTTTCTGAGGAGTGAGGGATGTTAGGAGGAGTGGTACTGATTTTACCTAGGTGGAGGATGGAGTTTATGGTGGACCAGAATTGTTTGGGGCTGTGTTGGGAGAAGTCTAGGGCAGACTGATAGTATTGGAATTTGTCCTGTTTTATTAGCTTTTTGACTCTATTACATAGTTCTAGGAATTTCTGTCTAGTTGAGAGGGTTTTGGTTTTGCGCCAGTGCTCCCAGGCTTTATCCCTGTTTTTAATTTCTGGCTTAGTGGTTTTCTGTAGCCATGGGGAGGGTTGTGCTTTGATTCTGGAAAGTCTTATGGGGGCATGGTAATTAAGGATGCTCAGGAAGGTAGTATTAAAAAATTCAACTGTGTCATCAAGACTAAGGTACTTTAGAGGATGCCAGTTATATTCTTTGAGGGATGAGATGAATGTGAGGAGGTTAAAGTTTAGTTTTTTACATATTTCACGGTAGATGACAGGTTTAGCTTGATATAGGTATTTTTTGAGTAGGAATGTTGGGGAGTGATCACTGAGGCTATCTGATAAACAGCCTGTTACATATGACTGGGGGCTCTTAGTGACTAGTATCCAATCCAGGGTAGTGTGCTTGCTGGAGTTTTTATTTATCCTGGTTGGCAACTGGACTAGTTGGGTGAAGCCATGAAGGTTTACATGATGGGTTGCATGGTTGCCAGAAAAGGATTGCCAGTCAATATTGAAATCCCTAAAATGATAGTTTCTTGGGGGAGATGGTGGTTAGACCAGCTGAGGAGGTTATCTAGTGGAGGGATGTTTTGGCCAGGTGGGAAGTAGCATCCAATTATGTTGATGGTTTTGTTTTGGTTTATTTTGAGGTTTTTATATATTATTTCTTCATTGCCTATTTGTGGAGCTGATGATTTTAAGATCTGGATGTTTAGATGCTATTTAAATATTATAGCTACACCACCTCCTTTCTTGTTTAGCCGGTCTACTCTTAATATGCCATAATCTGTAGGGAGTATTTGCTCACTGGTAATGTGAGGTTTTAACCAGGTTTCTGTCAGGATGACTATATCTGGGGAGTACAAGTCTATGGTGGCATGGAGGTCATGGACTTTATTGGATATACTTCTAATATTTAGGCTTAGTAGAAGAAAATTATTTGGCTTTGTATTGGCTGTAATATGGGAGAAGTTGTGATTTCTAGTCTGATTATGAGGATTGGGGTTGGAGATGGTAGGGCCAGGGTTGGGGTGGATGTCTCCACTTAGGGCTAGTTTTGATATTCATGAGGTTATTCGTTTTCTCAGTTTTTGAATGTGTTTGTTTATAAGGGAAACTTTATGATTGTGCTCTGTGGGTAATAGGTATGGTGGGAGGGTTACTATGTTAAGTTGTAGGGATGCTTTATGTTTGAGTAATATAGTTGGTAGAATATGTGGGGGGTACATAGGGATGGTTCTTGAGTTGGTGGGAGGGGAGCTCTGAGTGAGGGTGAGACATGAGTGATGGTGTGAGTAGTAGTACAGTGGTAGTGGTTGAGTGGCAGAATGATGGAGCTTTGGTAGGATGTAAGATATGCAAGGAGAGTGCATGCAGTGAGCATAGGTAAGGCATGCTTGTACATGTGCGTTGAGGAGGTGTGATAGTAGTGGGAAGATGGAGGAGGTAGTGTTGGGTTAGCGCTGTGGTTAGCTATTGGAAAGATGGTAGGGGTTTGTGAGTGTAATAAAGGTGGGGCCTATGGGGGCAGGAGGTAATAGGGGCAGGGTGGGGAGCGAAGCGGGTAGAGACCCTGTTGGTTGCACTTATGAGGGGGCTGGAAACAATCAGGTAAATGAGTTAACTTATAAATGAATATATGACAGTGACAAGGGTGGTTGTAGTTTTAAAAATGGTGCCTGCCCGGGATTGTCTTAAGGTAATAAGCAGGGAAGGGGAGGGGAGAACAAGGGTGTGAGCAGGCAGTTCTTTGTACTGCTGCCAATGACCCAAAGCAAAGACAAGTTTGTGTTTAAAAAACAATCACAATTGACCAAGGACTGCTCTGAAACTGTAAGTCATTTCTTAACCATAAACAAATGTAAAACATGAGAAAAAGTAATAAAGAATAAAGAATACAAATACCTTATATACTATATTAATTCATGTGCAAAGTTTCATTAACTAATTTATCATGAAATAATGCCTATTATATTACCATGTGAATACAGATATAATTATAGACATACAAAATACATAAAAATAAATAAATATATATATATATATATATATATATATATATATATATATATATATATATGAAAATGTATATGAATAAATAAATAAATAAACAAATAAATATGTAACAAAATGCCCATATTCAATGAAACACTACATTGTACTGATGTTATTGTAATTATAAATAAATGTGTTTATATGAAGTATAAAAACCTTCATTTATTGCTATGTGCTTCAAGTATGGGCTTAATATTTATAGACTGATTAAGACCAGATGATAAGTGTGTTCTCAGTTTAAGAATCCATTGTAGCTCCAGAGTCTCCAAATAATTCATATTACTACCCCCTCTTCTCCTAGGAGTTACTAATTGTAACACTCTAAATCTAAAATCATGTCCCTCATTTAACATAATATGTCTGGCTAAAGCATTCTGTTGGTTAGACTTTTTGATTTCATAAGAATGATTATACATCCTATCCTTAAGCCTTCTCTTTGTTAAACCAACATAGAACGCTTCACATTGTACGCATGTAGCTAAATATATGAGATTAGTGCTATTACAAGAAGCAAAGAATCTAGGTTCAAAAATTTTCTTTATATGCGTATATATGTATTTTTGAAAAAATATGCGCTAGAAATGATGAGTGTTTGGCGACTTTAAAGTATTGTTATTTCATTATTTATTCGTATTTATTTTATTTGATTCCACTATTCTGTGGAATGTACAGTTACCTGGAGGAACAGGATTTTTAGGCATGTCTTATTCTTTTTGTGCTTTTAATTGTAGAGCTCACAGAGATATCAGGAAGCTAGTATACTTCTATTGTACTGCACTGATTATTTAATTGTTTAATTGTTAAATTGATAGATTGATTAATTGATCATTTTTGAGTATGAGCTTTTGTATAAAAGTGGTTTTATAAATTTAGATGTCAAGATCTGAAGAAGCGTACTGGTTGGTACGCGAAAGCGCTCATCTGTTCTTTTTATTTAATAAATCAGTTGGACTTTTATACAGCAGTATTTATTCGTGGTGGATTCACTCGTGTATGTTTTCTAATTTGTTCAGTTTTTTGACGAGTGAACCTTTGGATTTATAGCAGCGTCTAATTTCATCAAATATCATCATGAATAACATTAGTGAAAAAGGTGCAGCTATGTAAATAGACCATACTATTTTACTAAAAACAACTTGGTGCAGACAAAATGCTAGCATGGCATAGTAACTTCCAATAATAAAGCATAAATCATATTAGATGTCTAACACAATTCAACATAAACATATACAGTTGTAATATGTCTAACACAATTCAACATAAATAGGCATTTACAGTTGTAAAACACTTACTGGAGAGACACTGAGCTCCTCATGGGGCCTGTAGCAGAGTGGATTGTAGTTTTAAAAATGGTGCCTACCACAAGTAATATTTATTAACTTTGGGATTGTCTTAAGGTAATAAACAGGTAAGGGGGAGGGGAGAACAAGGGTGTGAGCAGGCAGTTCTTTGTACTGCTGCTAATGAGCCAAAGCAAAGTCAAGTTTGTGTTTAAGAAACAATCACAACTGACCAAGGACTGCTCTGAAACTGTAAGTCATTTCTTAACCATTTCCCAGGTGGAAAAACAGGATAACCTTGTATCAGTAGGCTACTGTGGTCTCAGATTAAATTAACAAATACACAGTATTGATCATTTATGGATACTATTTGCTAACAGAAGGGAATAAGAGAGAAAGTGAAAGATGAGTGTGTGTGTGTCTGGGGGGGGGGGATCTGCTTACAAGCCAAAGCAGAGTGCTCTCCAGGTGAAAATGAATATTGGCTCAAACTGGTAGACATATTCTCAAATTTAACTTTAGCTGTTTGCAGACAGTTCAGACCCTGACTGCTCTTTTCTTATAAGAATGATAAAGGTGGTACCGCAGCTGAATACTTAAGAGTAGTGTTAGGTCTTGAAAAAAAGAGTACAAAGAGGAGTAAGCACTCTGAGATGGTAAGATATATTATAAAGATTACAAAAAACAAACTGAGCGAATAGCTACTGTATGCAGCAAATATGTCTTGAACCAACTACTAGTATATGCAGATACTGAGCCAATTGGAAAAAACATCTGTTAGAAGAAACCTCAAGACAGTTATGCAGTCACAGATAAAAATATAGGGAGCAGCACCCTGTCGAGGTTGTCTAATTTGATTCTATCCACCAGTAACAGCACAATTATATGAAAATAATTAGACACCAGTATGAGCTGTCTCACACAACACATTTACATGAATAACATTAGTGAACAAGGTGCAGCTATGCAAATAGACCATACTATTAAACTAAAAACAACTTGGTGCAGACAAAATGCTAGCATGGCATAGTAATTTCCAATAATAAAGCATAATTCATATTAGATGTCTAACACAATTCAACATAAACATATACAGTTGTAAAATGTCTAACACAATTCAACATAAATAGGCATTTACAGTTGTAAAACACTTACTGGAGAGACACTGAGCTTCTCATGGGGCCTGTAGCAGAGTGGATTGTAGTTTTAAAAATGGTGCCTGCCACAGGTAATATTTATTAACTTTGGGATTGTCTTAAGGTAATAAACAGGGAAGGGGAGGGGATAACAAGGGTGTGAGCAGGCAGTTCTTTGTACTGCTGCTAATGAGCCAAAGCAAACACAAGTTTGTGTTTAAGAAACAATTACAATTGACCAATGACTTCTCTGAAACTGTAAGTAATTTCCTAACCATTTCTCAGGTGGAAAAACAGGGTAAACTTGTATCAGTAGGCTACTGTGGTCTCGGTTTAAATTAACAAACACACAGTATTGATCAATTATGGATACTATTTGCTAACAGAAGGGAATAAGAGATAAAGTGGAAGATGAGTGTGTGTGTGTATGTGTGTGTGTGTGTGTGTGTGTGTGTGTGTGTGTGTGTGTGTGTGTGTGTGTGTGTGTGTGTGTATGTGTGTGTGTGCATGTGTGTGCGTGTGTGTGTGTGTGTGTGTGTGTGTGTGTGTGTGTGGGTGGGGTGGGGGCTGCTTATAAGCCAAAGCAGAGTGCTCTCCAGGGGAAAATGAATATTGGCTCAAACAGGTAGACACATACTCAAAGTTAACTTTAGTTGTTTGCAGACAGTTCAGACCCTGACTGCACTTTTCTTATAAGAATGATAAAGGTGGTACCGCAGTTGAATACTTAAGAGTGGTGTTAGGCCTAGAAAAGAAGAGTAGAGAAAGGAGTAAGCACTTTGAGATGGTAAAGATATATTATAAAGATTACAAAAAACAAACTGAGCAAATAACTACTGTATGCAGCAAATATGTCTTGAACCAACTACTAGTATATGCAGATACTAAGCCAATTGGAAAAACATCTGTAAGAAGAAACTTCAAGACAGTTATGCAGTCACAGATAAAAATATAGTGAGCAGCAGTCTGTCGTGGGTCTCTAATGTGATTCTATCTCCCAGTAACAGCACAATTATATAGAAATAATTAGACACCAGTATGAGCTGTATCTCACAACACAATTACATGAATAACATTAGTGAACAAGGTGCAGCAATGCAAATAGACCATACTATTATACTAAAAACAACTTGGTGCAGACAAAATGCTAGCATGGCATAGTAACTTCCAATAATAAAGCATAAATCATATTAGATGTCTAACACAATTCAACATAAACATATACAGTTGTAAGATGTCTAACACAATTCAACATAAATAGGCATTTACAGTTGTAAAACACTTACTAGAGAGACACTGAGCTCCTTATGGGGCCTGTTGCAGAGTTGATTGTAGTTTTAAAAATGGTGCCTACCACAGGTAATATTTATTAACTTTGGGATTGTCTTAAGGTAATAAACAGAGAAGGGGGAGGGGAGAACAAAGGTGTTAGCAGGCAGTTCTTTGTACTGATGCTAATGAGCCAAAGCAAAGACAAGTTTGTGTTTAAGAAACAATCACAATTGACCAAGGACTGCTCTGAAACTGTAAGTCATTTCTTAACCATTTCTCAAGTGGAAAAACAGGATAACGTTGTATCAGTAGGCTACTGTGGTCTAGGTTTAAATTAACAAACACACAGTATTGATCAGTTATGGATACTATTTGCTAACAGAAGGGAATAAGAGAGAAAGTGAAAGATGAGTGTGTGTGTGTGTGGGGGGGGGGCTGCTTACAAGCCAAAGAAGAGTGCTCTCCAGGGGAAAATGAATATTGGCTCAAACAGGTAGACACATACTCAAAGTTAACTTTAGCTTTTTGCAGACAGTTCAGACCCGGACTGCGCTTTTCTTATAAGAATAATAAAGGTTGTACTGCAGTTGAATACTTAAGAGTGGTGTTAGGTCTTGAAAAGATGAGTACAGAGAGGAGTGAGCACTTTGAGATGGTAAAGATATATTATAAAGATTACAAAAAACAAACTGAGCAAATAGCTACTGCATACAGGAAAATATGTCTTGAACCAACTACTAGTATATGCAGATACTGATCTAATTGGAAAAACATCTGCTAGAAGAAACCTCAAGACAGTTAGGCAGTCACAGATAAAAATATAGTGAGCAGCACTCTGTCAAGGTTGTCTAATGTGATTCTATCCACCAGTAACAGCACAATTATATAGAAATAATTAGACACCAGTATGAGCTGTCTCACACAACACAATTACATGAATAACATTAGTGAACAAGGTGCAGCTATGCAAATATACCATACTATTATACTAAAAACAACTTGGTGCAGACAAAATGCTAGCATGGCATAGTAATTTCTAATAATAAAGCATAAATCATATTAGATGTCTAACACAATTTAACATAAACATATACAGTTGTAAAATGTCTAACTCAATTCAACAAAAATAGGCATTTACAGTTGTAAAACACTTACTGGAGAGACACTGAGCTCCTCATGGGGCGTGTAGCAGAGTGGATTGTAGTTTTAAAAATGGTGCCTGCCACAGGTAATATTTATTAACTTTGGGATTGTCTTAAGGTAATAAACAGGGAAGGGGGAGGGGAGAACAAGGGTGTGAGCAGGCAGTTCTTTGTACTGATGCTAATGAGCCAAAGCAAAGACAAGTTTTTGTTTAAGAAACAATCACAATTGACCAATGACTTCTCTGAAACTGTAAGTCATGTCCTAACCATTTCTCAGGTGGAAAAACAGGGTAACCTTTTATCAGTAGGCTACTGTGGTCTCGGTTTAAATTAACAAACACACAGTATTGATCAGTTATGGATACTATTTGCTAACAGAAGGGAATAAGAGAGAAAGTGGAAGATGTGTGTGTGTGTGTGTGTGTGTGTGTGTGTGTGTGTGTGTGTGTGTGTGTGTGTGTGTGTGTGTGTGTGTGTGTGTGTGTGTGTGTGTGTGTGTGTGTGTGTGTGTGTGTGTGTGGGTGTGTGTGGGTGCATGTGTGTGTGTGTGTGTGTGTGTGTGTGTGTGTGTGTGTGTGTGTGTGTGTGTGTGTGTGTGTGTGTCTGGGGGGGCTGCTTACAAGCCAAAGCAGAGTGCTCTCCAGGTGAAAATGAATATTGGCTCAAACAGGTAGACATATTCTCAAATTTAACTTTAGCTGTTTGCAGACAGTTCAGACCCTGACTGCTCTTTTCTTATAAGAATGATAAAGGTGGTACCGCAGCTGAATACTTAAGAGTAGTGTTAGGTCTTGAAAAGAAGAGTACAGAGAGGAGTAAGCACTCTGAGATGGTAAGATATATTATAAAGATTACAAAAAACAAACTGAGCAAATAGCTACTGTATGCAGCAAATATGTATTGAACCAACTACTAGTATATGCAGATACTGAGCCAATTGGAAAAACATCTGTTAGAAGAAACCTCAAGACAGTTATGCAGTCACAGATAAAAATATAGTGAGCAGCACTCTGTCGAGGTTGTCTAATTTGATTCTATCCACCAGTAACAGCACAATTATATGAAAATAATTAGACACCAGTATGAGCTGTCTCACACAACACAATTACATGAATAACATTAGTGAACAAGGTGCAGCTATGCAAATAGACTATACTATTATACTAAAAACAACTTGGTGCAGACAAAATGCTAGCATGGCATAGTAATTTCCAATAATAAAGCATAAATCATATTAGATGTCTAACACAATTCAACATAAACATATACAGTTGTAAAATGTCTAACACAATTCAACATAAATAGGCATTTACAGTTGTAAACACTTACTGGAGAGACAGTGAGCTCCTCATGGGACCTGTAGCAGAGTGGATTGTAGTTTTAAAAACAGTGCCTGCCACAGGTAATATTTATTAACTTTGGGATTGTCTTAAGGTAATAAACAGGGAAGGGGAGGGGAGGGGATAACAAGGGTGTGAGCAGGCAGTTCTTTGTACTGCTGCTAATGAGCCAAAGCAAACACAAGTTTGTGTTTAAGAAACAATTACAATTGACCAATGACTTCTCTGAAACTGTAAGTAATTTCCTAACCATTTCTCAGGTGGAAAAACAGGGTAAACTTGTATCAGTAGGCTACTGTGGTCTCGGTTTAAATTAACAAACACACAGTATTGATCAATTATGGATACTATTTGCTAACAGAAGGGAATAAGAGATAAAGTGGAAGATGAGTGTGTGTGTGTGTGTGTGTGTGTGTGTGTGTGTGTGTGTGTGTGTGTGTGTGTGTGTGTGTGTGTGTGTGTGTGTGTGTGTGTGTGTGTGTGTGCGTGTGTGTGGGTGGGGTGGGGGTCTGCTTATAAGCCAAAGCAGAGTGCTCTCCAGGGGAAAATGAATATTGGCTCAAACAGGTAGACACATACTCAAAGTTAACTTTAGCTGTTTGCAGACAGTTCAGACCCGGACTGCACTTTTCTTATAAGAATGATAAAGGTGGTACCGCAGTTGAATACTTAAGAGTGGTGTTAGGTCTAGAAAAGAAGAGTACAGAGAGGAGTAAGCACTTTGAGATGGTAAAGATATATTATAAAGATTACAAAAAACAAACTGAGCAAATAGCTACTGTATGCAGCAAATATGTCTTGAACCAACTACTAGTATATGCAGATACTGAGCCAATTGGAAAAACATCTGTTAGAAGAAACCTCAAGACAGTTATGCAGTCACAGATAAAAATATAGTGAGCAGCACTCTGTCGAGGTTGTCTAATGTGATTCTATCCACCAGTAACAGCACAATTATATAGAAATAATTAGACACCAGTATGAGCTGTCTCACACAACACAATTACATGAATAACATTAGTGAACAAGGTGCAGCTATGCAAATAGACCATACTATTATACTAAAAACAACTTGGTGCAGACAAAATGCTAGCATGGCATAGTAACTTCCAATAATAAAGCATAAATCATATTAGATGTCTAACACAATTCAACATAAACATATACAGTTGAAAGATGCCTAACACAATTCAACATAAATAGGCATTTACAGTTGTAAAACACTTACTGGAGAGACACTGAGCTCCTCATGGGGCCTGTAGCAGAGTTGATTGTAGTTTTAAAAATGGTGCCTACCACAGGTAATATTTATTAACTTTGGGATTGTCTTAAGGTAATAAACAGGGAAGGGGGAGGGGAGAACAAGGGTGTGAGCAGGCAGTTCTTTGTACTGCTGCTAATGAGCTAAAGCAAAGACAGGTTTGTGCTTAAGAAACAATCACAATTGACCAAGGACTGCTATGAAACTGTAAGTAATTTCTTAACCATTTCTCAGGTGGAAAAACAGGATAACCTAGTATCAGTAGGCTACTGTGGTCTTGGTTTAAATTAACAAACACACAGTATTGATCACTTATGGATACTCTTTGCTAACAGAAGGGAATAAGAGAGAAAGTGGAAGATGAGTGTGTGTGTGTGTGTGTGTGTGTGGGGGGGGTCTGCTTACAAGCCAAAGCAGAGTGCTCTCCAGGGGAAAATGAATATTGTCTGAAACAGGTAGACACATACTCAAAGTTAACTTTAGCTGTTTGCAGACAGTTCAGACCTGGATTGTGCTTTTCTTGTAAGAATAATAAAGGTGGTACCGCAGTTGAATAGTTAAGAGTGGTGTTAGGTCTCGAATAGAAGAGTACAGAGAGGAGTAAGCACTTTGAGATGGTAAAGATATATTATAAAGATTACAAAAAACAAACTGAGCAAATAGCTATTGTATGCAGCAAATATATCTTGAACCAACTACTAGTATATGCAGATACTGAGCCAATTGGAAAAACATCTGTTAGAAGAAACCTCAAGACAGTTATGCAGTCACAGATAAAAATATAGCGAGCAGCACTCTGTCGAGGTTGTCTAATGTGATTCTATCCACCAGTAACAGCACAATTATATAGAAATAATTAGACACCAGTATGAGCTGTCTCACACAACACAATAACACGAATAACATTAGTGAACAAGGTGCAGCTATGCAAATAGACCATACTATTATACTAAAAACAACTTGGTGCAGACAAAATGCTAGCATGGCATAGTAACTTCCAATAATAAAGCATAAATCATATTAGATGTCTAACACAATTCAACATAAACATATACAGTTGTAAAATGTCTAACACAATTCAACATAAATAGGCATTTACAGTTGTAAAACACTTACTGGAGAGACACTGAGCTCCTCATGGGGCCTGTAGCAGAGTGGATTGTAGTTTTAAAAATGGTGCCTGCCACAGGTAATATTTATTAACTTTGGGATTGTCTTAAGGTAATAAACAGGGAAGGGGAGGGAGAACAAGGGTGTGAGCAGGCAGTTCTTTGTACTGCTGCTAATGAGCCAAAGCAAAGACAAGTTTGTGTTTAAGAAACAATCACAATTGACCAATGACTGCTCTGAAACTGTAAGTCAATTCTTAACCATTTCTCAGGTGGAAAAACAGGATAACCTTGTATCAGTAGGCTACTGTGGTCTCAGTTTAAATTAACAAACACACAGTATTGATCAGTTATGGATACTATTTGCTAACAGAAGGGAATAAGAGAGAAAGTGGAAGATGTGTGTGTGTGTGTGTGTGTGTGTGTGTGTGTGTGTGTGTGTGTGTGTGTGTGTGTGTGTGTGTGTGTGTGTGTGTGTGTGTGTGTGTGTGTGTGTGTGTGTGTGTGTGTGTGTGTGTGTGTGTGTGTGTGTGTGTGTGTGTGTGTGTGTGTGTGTGTGTGTGTGTGTGTGTGTGTGTGGTGGGGGGCTGCTTACAAGCCAAAGCAGTGTGCTCTCAGGGAAAATGAATATTGGCTCAAACAGGTAGACACATACTCAAAGTTAACTTTAGCTGTTTGCAGACAGTTCAGACCCGGACTGCTCTTTTCTTATAAGAATGATAAAGGTGGTACCGCAGTTGAATACTTAAGAGTGGTGTTAGGTCTAGAAAAGAAGAGTACAGAGAGGAGTAAGCACTTTGAGATGGTAAAGATATATTATAAAGATTACAAAAAACAAACTGAGCAAATAGCTACTGTATGCAGCAAATATGTCTTGAACCAACTACTAGTATATGCAGATACTGAGCCAATTGGAAAAACATCTGTTAGAAGAAACCTCAAGACAGTTATGCAGTCACAGATAAAAATATAGCGAGCACCACTCTGTCAAGGTTGTCTAATTTGATTCGATCCACCAGTAACAGCACAATTATATAGAAATAATTAGACACCAGTATGAGCTGTCTCACACAACACAATTACATGAATAACATTAGTGAACAAGGTGCAGCTATGCAAATAGACCATACTATTATACTAAAAACAACTTGGTGCAGACAAAATGCTAGCATGGCATAGTAACTTCCAATAATAAAGCATAAATCATATTAGATGTCTAACACAATTCAACATAAACATATACAGTTGTAAAATGTCTAACACAATTCAACATAAATAGGCATTTACAGTTGTAAAACACTTACTGGAGAGACACTGAGCTCCTCATGGGGCCTGTAGCAGAGTGGATTGTAGTTTTAAAAATGGTGCCTGTCACTGGTAATATTTATTAACTTTGGGATTGTCTTAAGGTAATAAACAGAGAAGGGGGAGTGGATAACAAGGGTGTGAGCAGGCAGTTCTTTGTACTGCTGCTAATGAGCCAAAGCAAACACAAGTTTGTGTTTAAGAAACAATCACAATTGACCAATGACTTCTCTGAAACTGTAAGTAATTTCCTACCCATTTCTCAGGTGAAAAAACAGAGTAAACTTGTATCAGTAGGCTACTGTGGTCTTGGTTTAAATTAACAAACACACAGTATTGATCAGTTATGGATCCTATTTGCTAACAGAAGGAATAAGAGAGAAAGTGGAAGATGTGTGTGTGTGTGTGTGTGTGTGTGTGTGTGTGTGTGTGTGTGTGTGTGTGTGTGTGTGTGTGTGTGTGTGTGTGTGTGTGTGTGTGTGTGTGTGTGTGTGTGTGTGTGTGTGTGTGTGTGTGTGGGTGGGGTCTGCTTATAAGCCAAAGCAGAGTGCTCTCCAGGGGAAAATGAATATTGGCTCAAACAGGTAGACACATACTCAAAGTTAACTTTAGCTGTTTGCAGACAGTTCAGACCCGGACTGCACTTTTCTTATAAGAATGATAAAGGTGGTACCGCAGTTGAATACTTAAGAGTGGTGTTAGGTCTAGAAAAGAAGAGTACAGAGAGGAGTAAGCACTTTGAGATGGTAAAGATATATTATAAAGATTACAAAACAAACTGAGCAAATAGCTACTGTATGCAGGAAATATGTCTTGAACCAACTACTAGTATATGCAGATACTGAGCCAATTGGAAAAACATCTGTTAGAAGAAACCTCAAGACAGTTATGCAGTCACAGATAAAAATATAGTGAGCAGCACTCTGTCGAGGTTGTCTAATGTGATTCTATCCACCAGTAACAGCACAATTATATAGAAATAATTAGACACCAGTATGAGCTGTCTCACACAACACAATTACATGAATAACATTAGTGAACAAGGTGCAGCTATGCAAATAGACCATACTATTATACTAAAAACAACTTGGTGCAGACAAAATGCTAGCATGGCATAGTAATTTCCAATAATAAAGCATAAATCATATTAGATGTCTAACACAATTCAACATAAACATATACAGTTGTAAAATGTCTAACACAATTCAACATAAATAGGCATTTACAGTTGTAAAACACTTACTGGAGAGACACTGAGCTCCTCATGGGGCCTGTAGCAGAGTGGGTGGTAGTTTTAAAAATGGTGCCTATCACAGGTAATATTTATAAAATTTGGGATTGTCTTAAGGTAATAAACAGGGAAGGGGGGGGACAAAGGTCTGAGCAGGCAGTTCTTTGTACTGCTGCTAATGAGCCAAAGCAAAGTCAAGTTTGTGTTTAAGAAACAATCACAATTGACCAATGACTGTTCTGAAACTGTAAGTCATTTCTTAACCATTTCTCAGGTGGAAAAACAGGATAACCTTGTATCAGTAGGCTACTGTGGTCTCGGTTTAAATTAACAAACACACAGTATTGATCAGTTATGGATACTATTTGCTAACAGAAGGGAATAAGAGAGAAAGTGGAAGATGAGTGTGTGTGTGTGTGTGTGTGTGTGTGTGTGGGGGGGGCTGCTTACAAGCCAAAGCAGAGTGCTCTCCAGGGGAAAATGAATATTGGCTCAAACAGGTAGACACATACTCAAAGTTAACTTTAGCTGTTTGCAGACAGTTCAGACCTGGACTGTGCTTTTCTTATAAGAATGATAAAGGTGGTACCGCAGTTGAATACTTAAGAGTGGTGTTAGGTCTAGAAAAGAAGAGTACAGAGAGGAGTAAGCACTTTGAGATGGTAAAGATATATTATAAAGATTACAAAAAACAAACTGAGCAAATAGCTACTGTATGCAGCAAATATGTCTTGAACCAACTACTAGTATATGCAGATACTGAGCCAATTGGAAAAACATCTGTAAGAAGAAACCTCAAGACAGTTATGCAGTCACAGATAAAAATATAGTGAGTAGCATTCTGTCGAGGTTGTCTAATTTGATTCTATCCACCAGTAACAGCACAATTATATAGAAATAATTAGACACCAGTATGAGCTGTCTCACACAACACAATTACATGAATAACATTAGTGAACAAGGTGCAGCTATGCAAATAGACTATACTATTATACTAAAAACAACTTGGTGCAGACAAAATGCTAGCATGGCATAGTAACTTCCAATAATAAAGCATAAATCATATTAGATGTCTAACACAATTCAACATAAACATATACAGTTGTAAAATGTCTAACACAATTCAACATAAATAGGCATTTACAGTTGTAAAACACTTACTGGAGAGACACTGAGCTCCTCATGGGGCCTGTAGCAGAGTGGATTGTAGTTTTAAAAATGGTGCCTGCCACAGGTAATATTTATTAACCTTGGGATTATCTTAAGGTAAAAAACAGGAAAGGGGGAGGGGAGAACAAGGGTGTGAGCAGGCAGTTCTTTGTACTGCTGCTAATGAGCCAAAGCAAAGACAAGTTTGTGTTTAAGAAACAATCACAATTGACCAAGGACTGCTCTGAAACTGTAAGTAATTTCTTAACCATTTCTCAGGTGGAAAAACAGGATAACCTTGTATCAGTAGGCTACTGTGGTCTCAGTTTAAATTAACAAACACACAGTATTGATCACTTATGGATACTATTTGCTAACAGAAGGGAATAAGAGAGAAAGTGGAAGATGAGTGTGTGTGTGTGTGTGTGTGTGTGTGTGTGTGTGTGTGTGTGTGTGTGTGTGTGTGTGTGTGTGTGTGTGTGTGTGTGTGTGTGTGTGTGTGTGGGGGGCTGCTTACAAGCCAAAGCAGAGTGCTCTCCAGGGGAAAATGAATATTGGCTCAAACAGGTAGACACATACTCAAAGTTAACTTTAGCTGTTTGCAGACAGTTCAGACCCAGACTGCGCTTTTCTTATAAGAATGATAAAGGTGGTACCACAGTTGAATACTTAAGAGTGGTGTTAGGTCTAGAAAAGAAGAGTACAGAGAGGAGTAAGCACTTTGAGATGGTAAAGATATATTATAAAGATTACAAAAAACAAACTGAGCAAATAGCTACTGTATGCAGCAAATATATCTTGAACCAACTACTAGTATATGCAGATACTGAGCCAATTGGAAAAACATCTGTTAGAAGAAACCTCAAGACAGTTATGCAGTCACAGATAAAAATATAGCGAGCAGCACTCTGTCGAGGTTGTCTAATGTGATTCTATCCACCAGTAAAGGCACAATTATATAGAAATAATTAGACACCAGTATGAGCTGTCTCACACAACACAATTACATGAATAACATTAGTGAACAAGGTGCAGCTATGCAAATAGACCATACTATTATACTAAAAACAACTTGGTGCAGACAAAATGCTAGCATGGCATAGTAACTTCCAATAATAAAGCATAAATCATATTAGATGTCTAACACAATTCAACATAAACATATACAGTTGTAAAATGTCTAACACAATTCAACATAAATAGGCATTTACAGTTGTAAAACACTTACTGGAGAGACACTGAGCTCCACATGGGGCTTGTAGCAGAGTGGATTGTAGTTTTAAAAATGGTGCCTACCACATTTAATATTTATTAACTTTGGGATTGAGTTAAGGTAATAAACAGTGAAGGGGGAGTAAAGAATAAGGGTGTGAGCAGGCTGTTCTTTCTACTGCTGCTAATGAGCCAAAGCAAAGACAACTTTGTGTTTAAGAAACAATCACAATTGACCAAGGACTGCTCTGAAACTGTAAGTCATTTCTTAACCATTTCTCAGGTGGAAAAACAGGATAACCTTGTATCAGTAGGCTACTGTGGTCTCAGTTTAAATTAACAAACACACAGTATTGATCAGTTATGGATACTATTTGCTAACAGAAGGGAATAAGAGAGAAAGTGGAAGATGAGTGTGTGTGTGTGTGTGTGTGTGTGTGTGTGTGTGTGTGTGTGTGTGTGTGTGTGTGTGTGTGTGTGTGTGTGTGTGTGTGTGTGTGTGTGTGTGTGTGTGTGTGTGTGTGTGTGTGTGTGTGTGTGTGTGTGTGTGTGGGGGGCTGCTTACAAGCCAAAGCAGAGTGCTCTCCAGGGGAAAATGAATATTGGCTCAAACAGGTAGACACATACTCAAAGTTAACTTTAGCTGTTTGCAGACAGTTCAGACCCGGACTGTGCTTTTCTTATAAGAATGATAAAGGTGGTACCGCAGTTGAATACTTAAGAGTGGTGTTAGGTCTAGAAAAGAAGAGTACAGAGAGGAGTAAGCACTTTGAGATGGTAAAGATATAAATATTACAAAAAACAAACTGAGCAAATAGCTACTGTATGCAGGAAATATGTCTTTTACCAACTTCTAGTATATGCAGATACTGAGCCAATTGGAAAAACATCTGTTAGAAGAAACCTCAAAACAGTTATGCAGTCACAGATAAAAATATAGCAAGCAGCACTCTGTCGAGGTTGTCTAATGTGATTCTATCCACCAGTAAAGGCACAATTATATAGAAATAATTAGACACCAGTATGAGCTGTCTCACACAACACAATTACATGAATAACATTAGTGAACAAGGTGCAGCTATGCAAATAGACCATACTATTATACTAAAAACAACTTGGTGCAGACAAAATGCTAGCATGACATAGTAACTTCCAATAATAAAGCATAAATCATATTAGATGTCTAACCCAATTCAACATAAACATATGCAGTTGTAAAATGTCTAACACAATTCAACATAAATAGGCATTTACAGTTTTAAAACACTTACTGGAGAGACACTGAGCTCCTCATGGGGCCTGTAGCAGTGTGGCTTGTAGTTTTAAAAATGCTGCCTGCCACAGGTAATATTTATTAACTTTGGGATTGTCTTAAGGTAATAAACAGGGAACGGGGAGGGGAGAACAATGGTGTGACCAGACAGTTCTTTGTATTGCTGCTAATGAGGCAAAGCAAAGACAACTTTGTGTTTAAAAAATAATCACAATTGACCAAGGACTGCTCTGAAACTGTAAGTCATTTCTTAACCATTTCTCAGGTGGAAAAATACAATAACCTTGTATCAGTAGGCTACTGTGGTCTCAGTTTAAATTAACAAACACACAGTATTGATCAGTTATGGATACTATTTGCTAACAGAAGGGAATAAGAGAGAAAGTAGAAGATGAGTGTGTGTGTGTGTGTGTGTGTGTGTGTGTGTGTGTGTGTGTGTGTGTGTGTGTGTGTGTGTGTGTGTGTGTGTGTGTGTGTGTGTGTGTGTGTGTGTGTGTGTGTGTGTCTGTGGGGGCTGCTTACAAGCCAAAGCAGAGTACTCACCAGGGAAAAATGAATATTGGCTCAAACAGGTAGACACATACTCAAAGTTAACTTTAGCTGTTTGCAGACAGTTCAGACCCGGACTCTGCTTTTCTTATAAGAATGATAAAGGTGGTACCACAGTTGAATACTTAAGAGTGGTGTTAGGTCTAGAAAAGAAGAGTACAGAGAGGAGTAAGCACGTTGAGATGGTAAAGATATATTATAAAGATTACAAAAAACAAACTGAGCAAATAGCTACTGTATGCAGCAAATATGTCTTGAACCAACTACTAGTATATGCAGATACTGAGCCAATTGGAAAAACATCTGTTAGAAGAAACCTCAAAACAGTTATGCAGTCACAGATAAAAATATAGCAAGCAGCACTCTGTCGAGGTTGTCTTATGTGATTCTATCCACCAGTAACAGCACAATTATATAGAAATAATTAGACACCAGTATGAGCTGTCTCACACAACACAATTACATGAATAACATTAGTGAACAAGGTGCAGCTATGCAAACAGACCATACTATTATACTAAAAACAACTTGGTGCAGATAAAATGCTAGCATGGCATAGTAACTTCCAATAATAAACCATAAATCATTTTAGATGTCTAACACAATTCAACATAAACATATACAGTTGTAAAATGTCTAACACAATTCAACATAAATAGGCATTTACAGTTGTAAAACACTTACTGGAGAGACACTGACCTCCTCATGGGGCTTGTAGCAGAGTGGATTGTAGTTTTAAAAAAGGTGCCTACCACATGTAATATTTATTAGCTTTGGGATTGTCTTAAGGTAATAAACAGTGAAGGGGAGGGGGGAATATGGGTGTGAGCAGGCAGTTCTTTATACTGCTGCTAATGAGCCAAAGCAAAGACAAGTTTGTGTTTAAGAAACAATCTCAATTGACCAATGACTTCTCTGAAACTGTAAGTCATTTCCTAACCATTTCTCAGGTGGAAAAACAGGCTAACCTTGTATCAGTAGGCTACTGTGGTCTCGGTTTAAATTAACAAACATGCAGTATTGATCAGTTATGGATACTATTTGTAACAGAAGGGAATAAGAGAGAAAGTGGAAGATGAGTGTGTGTGTGTGTGTGTGTGTGTGTGTGTGTGTGTGTGTGTGTGTGTGTGTGTGTGTGTGTGTGTGTGTGTGTGTGTGTGTGTGTGTGTGTGTGTGTGTGTGTGTGTGTGTGTGTGTGTGTGTGTGTGTGTGTGTAGGGGCTGCTTACAAGCCAAAGCAGAGTACACTCCAGGGAAAAATGAATATTGGCTCAAACAGGTAGACACATACTCAAAGTTAACTTTAGCTGTTTGCAGACAGTTCAGACCCGGACTCCGCTTTTCTTATAAGAATGATAAAGGTGGTACCACAGTTGAATACTTAAGAGTGGTGTTAGGTCTAGAAAAGAAGAGTACAGAGAGGAGTAAGCACTTTGAGATGGTAAAGATATATTATAAAGATTACAAAAAACAAACTGAGCAAATAGCTACTGTATGCAGCAAATATGTCTTGAACCAACTACTAGTATATGCAGATACTGAGTCAATTGGAAAAACATCTGTTAGAAGAAACCTCTAGACAGTTATGTAGTCACAGATAAAAATATAGTGAGCAGCACCCTGTCGAGGGGTTCTAATGTGATTCTATCCACCAGTAACAGAACAATTATATGGAAATAATTAGACACCAGTATGAGCTGCCTCACACAACACAATTACATGAATAACATTAGTGAAGAAGGTGCAGCTATGAAAATAGACCGTACTAATATTCTAAAAACAACTTGGTGCAGACAAAATGCTAGCATGGCATATTAACTTCCAATAATAAAGCATAAATCATATTAGATGTCTAACACAATTCAACATAAACATATACAGTTGTAAAATGTCTAACACAATTCAACATAAATAGGTATTTACAGTTGTAAAACACTTACTGGAGAGACACTGATCTTCTCATTGGGCCTGTAGCAGAGTGGATTGTAGTTTTAAAAATGGTGCCTAACACAGGTAATATTTATTAACTTTGGGATTGTCTTAAGGTAATAAACAGGGAAGGGGGAGGGGAGAGCAAGGGTGTGAGCAGGCAGTTCTTTGTTCTGATGCTAATGAGCCAAAGCAAAGACAAGTTTGTGTTTAAGAAACAATAACAATTAACCAAGGACTGCTCTGAAACTGTAAGTCATTTCTTAACCATTTCTCAGGTGGAAAAACAGGATAACCTTGTATCAGTAGGCTACTGTGCTCTTGGTTTAAATTAACAAACACACAGTATTGATCAGTTATGGATACTATTTGCTAACAGAAGTGAATAAGACAGAAAGTGAAAGATGAGTGTGTGTGTGGGGAGGGGGGGGGCCTGCCTACAAGCCAAAGCAGAGTGTTCTCCAGGGGAAAATGAATATTGGCTCAAACAGTTAGACACATACTCAAAGTTAACTTTAGCTGTTTGCAGACAGTTCAGACCCGGACTGCGCTTTTCTTATAAGAATGATAAAGGTGGTACCGCAGTTGAATACCAAGAGTGGTGTTAGGTCTAGAAAAGAAGAGTACAGAAAGGAGTAAGCACTTTGAGATGGTAAAGATATATTATAAAGATTACAAAAAACAAACTGAGCAAATAGCTACTGTACGCAGCAAATATGTCTTGAACCAACTTCTAGTATATGCAGATACTGAGCCAATTGGAAAAACATCCGTTAGAAGAAACCTCAAGGCAGTTATGCAGTCACAGATAAAAATATAGCGAGCAGCACTCTGTCAAGGTTGTCTAATTTGATTCTAGCTACCAGTAACAGCACAATTATATAGAAATAATTAGACACCAGTATGAGCTGTCTCACACAACACAATTACATGAATAACATTAGTGAAGAAGGTGCAGCTATGCAAATAGACCATAATATTTTACTAAAAACAACTTGGTGCAGACAAAATGCTAGCATGGCATAGTAACTTCCAATAATAAAGCATAAATCATATTAGATGTCTAACACAATTCAACATAAACATATGCAGTTGTAAAATGTCTAACACAATTCAACATAAATAGGCATTTACAGTTGTAAAACACTTACTGGAGAGACACTGAGCTCCTCATGGGGCCTGTAGCAGAGTTGATTGTAGTTTTAAAAATGGTGCCTACCACAGGTAATATTTATTAACTTTGGGATTATCTTAACGTAATAAACAGGGAAGGGGGAGGGGAGAACAAGAGTGTGAGCAGGCAGTTCTTTGTACTGCTGCTAATGAGCAAAAGCAAAGACAAGTTTGTGTTTAAGAAACAATCACAACTGACCAAGGACTGCTCTGAAACTGTAAATCACTTCTTAACCATTTTTCAGGTGGAAAAACAGGATAACCTTGTATCACTAGGCTACTGTGCTCTTGGATTAAATTAACAAACACAACATATTGATAAGTTATGGATACTATTTTCTAACAGAAGGGAATAAGAGAGAAATTGGAAGATGAGTGTGTGTGTGTGTGTGTGTGTGTGTGTGTGTGTGTGTGTGTGTGTGTGTGTGTGTGTGTGTGTGTGTGTGTGTGTGTGTGAGGGGATGTGGGGCTTCTTACAAGGCAAAGCAAAGTACTGAGCTCCTCATGGGGCCTGTAGCAGAGTGGATTGTAGTTTTAAAAATGGTGCCTACCACAGGTAATATTTATTAACTTTGGGATTGTCTTAAGGTAATAAACAGGGAAGGGGGAGGGGAGAACAAGGGTGTGAGCAGGCAGTTCTTTGTACTGCTGCTAATACTCATACTCAGACTTGACTTTAGCTGTTTGCAGACAGTTCAGACCCGGTCTGCGCTTTTCTTATAAGAATGATAAAGGTGGTAATGCAGTTGAATACTTAAGAGTGGTTTTAGGTTCAAAGTTAACTTTAGCTGTTTGCAGACAGTTCAGACCCGGAATGCGCTTTTCTTATAAGAATGATAATGGTGGTACCGCAGTTGAATACTTAAGAGTGGTGTCAGACTGGAGGCACTGAGCTCCTTATGGAGCCTGTAGCAGAGTGAATTGTACTTTATTGTTTCATTGAATGTTGTGTTACAAATAGTCCTGCATGTATCTGCTTATTTTTTTGTTTGCTAAAAATTCTGAGCTCTCCTGTCTGCTGATAGTTTATTCTTCTCCCTTCATTGTTGCCATAAAGTCTTAGTCCCTTATCTCCGAAATTATTTCTGCTGAATAATTGCATACTGGAGCTGTTTGGTTAGCTTTTGCATACCATACATCAACTTTATTACAAGCTGAGATAAGTACAAACTTGCAGTGTTATATGATAGTACTGATTTTTTTTAGGTTATTGTTTCACTAATTATTGTGTTAAAAATAGAACTGCATTTATCTGCTTATTTATTTGTTTACTGAAAATTCTGAGCTCTCCTGTCTGAAGTTAGTGTCTTCTTCTCCCTTCATTGTTATCCGGTGTAGAAGTCTTAGCCTAGAGGGATTATCTGTGCCTTAAAGTCTTAGTCCCCTATCTCTGAAATTATATCTGCTGAATAGTTGCATACTGGAGCTGGTTGGTTAGCTTTTGCATACCCTACATCAACTTTATTACAAGCTGAGATAAGTACAAACTTTTTTATTTTTTCTCCTTATTGTTTCATTGAATATTGTGTTAAAAACAGTACTGCATTTATCTGCTTATTTATTTGTTTACTGAAAATTCTGAGCTTTCTTATCTGCAGTTAGTTTGTTCTTCTCCCTTCATTGATATTCGGTGCAGAAGTCTTAGCCTAGAGAAATTCTCTGTGCCTTACAGTCTTAGTCCCTTATCTCTGAATTTATTTCTGCTGAATAGTTTCATACTATAGCTGTTTGATTAGCTTTTGGATACCCTACATCAACTTTGCTGCAAGCTGAGACAATTACAAACTTGCAGTGTTATAAATAAGTACTGAATTTTATTTTTTCAGTTTATTGTTTCATTGAATATTGTGTTAAAATAGTACTGCATTTATCTGCTTATTTATTTGTTTACTGAAAATTCTGAGCTTTCCTGTCTGCAGTTAGTTTATTCTTCTCCATTCATTGTTATTTGGTGTAGAAGTCTTATCCTAGAGGTATTCTCTGTGCCTCAAAGTTTTAGTCCCTAATCTCTGAAACTATTTCTGCTGAATAGTTGCATACTAGAGCTGTTTGGTTAGCTTTTGCATACCCTACATCAACTTTATTACAATCTGAGATAAGAACAAACTTGCAGTGTTATAAGATAGTACTGAATTTTATTTTTTCTGTGTATTGTTTCATTGAATATTATGTTAAAATAGTACTGCATTTATCTGCTTATTTATTTGTTTACAGAAAATTCTGAGCTCTCATGTCTGCAGTTAGTTTATTCTTCTTCCTTCATTGTTATTCGGTGTAGAAGTCTTAGCCTAGAAGGATTCTCTGTGCCTAAAAGTCTTTGTCCCTTATCTCTGAAATTATTACTGCTGAATAGTTGCATACTGGAGCTGTTTGGTTAACTTTTGCATACCCTACATCAACTTTATTAAATGCTAAGATAAGTACAAACTTGCAGTGTTATAAGAAAGTACTGAATTTTATTTTGTCTGTTTATTGTTTCATTGAATATTGTGTTAAAAATATTACTGCATTTATATGCTTATTTATTTGTTTACTGAAAAGTCTGAGTTATCCTGTCTGCAGTTAGTTTATTCTTCTTCTTCCTTCATTGTTATTCGGTGTAGAAGTCTTAGCCTAGAGGGATTCTCTGTGCCTAAAAGTCTTTGTCCCTTATCTCTGAAATTATTACTGCTGAATAGTTGCATACTGGAGCTGTTTGATTAACTTTTGCATACCCTACATCAACTTTATTAAACGCTGAGATAAGTACAAACTTGCAGTGTTATAAGAAAGTACTGAATTTTATTTTGTCTGTTTATTGTTTCATTGAATATTGTGTTAAAAATATTACTGCATTTATATGCTTATTTATTTGTTTACTGAAAAGTCTGAGTTATCCTGTCTGCAGTTAGTTTATTCTTCTCGCTTTATTGTTATTCAGTGTAGAAGACGTAGCCTACAGGGATTCTCTCTGCCTTAAAGTCTCAGTCCACTATCTCTGAAATTATTTCTGCTGAATAGTTGCATACTGGAGCAGGTTGGTTAGCTTTTGCATACCCTACATCAACTTTATTACAATGTGAGATAAGTACAAACTTGCAGTGTTATAAGATAGTACTGAATTTTTTTGTTTATTGTTTCATTGAATATTGTGTTAAAAAAGTACTGCATGTATCTGCTTATTTTTTTGTTCACTGAAAATTCTGAGCTCTCCTGTCTGCAGTTAGTTTATTCTTCTCCCTTCATTGTTATTTGGTGTAGAAGTCTTAGCCTATAGGGCTTCTCTCTGCCTTAAAGTCTTAGTCCCTTATCTCTGAAATTATTTCTGGTGAATAGCTGCATACTGGAGCTGTTATTACAAGCTGAGATAAGTACAAACTTGCAGTGTTATAAGATAGTACTGAATTTTATTTTTTCTGCTTATTGTTTCATTGAATGTTGTGTTAAAAATAGTACTGCATTTATCTGCTTATTTATTTGTTTACTGAACATTCGGAGTGCTCCTGCCTTTAGTTAGTTTATTCTTCTCCTTTTATTGCTTTTTAGTGTAGAAGTCTTAGTCTAGAGGGATTCTCTGTGCCTTAAAGTCTTAGTCCATTATCTCTGAAGTTATTTCTGCTGAATAGTTGCATACTGGAGATGATGGGTTAGCTTTTGCATACCATACATCAACTTTATTACAAACTGAGATAAGTACAAACTTGCGGTGTTATAAGATAGTACTGAGTTTTATTTTTCTGTTTATTGTTTCATTGAATATTGTGTTAAAATAGTACTGCACTTATCAGCTTATTTATTTGTTTACTGAAAATTCTGAGCTCTCCTGTCTGCAGTTAATTTATTCTTCTCCCTTCATTGTTATTCGGAGTAAAAGTCTTAGCCTAGAGGCATTCCCTCTGCCTTAAAGTCATAGTCCCTTATCTCTAAAATTATTTCTGCTGAATAGTTGCATACTGTAGCTGTTTGTTTAACTTTTGCATACTCTACATCAACTTTATTACAAGCTGAAATAAGTACAAACTTGTATTGTTATAAAATTGTACTGAATTTTATTTTTTCTGTATATTGTTTCATTGAATATTGTGTTAAAATAGCACAGCATTTATCTGATTATTGATTTGTTTACTGAAAATTCTGAGCTTTCCTGTCGGCAGCTAGTTTATTCTTCTCTCATCATTGTTATTCTATGTAGAAGTCTTAGCCTAGAGGGATTTTCTGTGCCTTAAATTCTTTATCCCTTATCTCTGAAATTATTTCTGCTGAATAGTTGCATACTGGAGCTGTTTGGTTAGCTTTTGCATACCCTACATCAACTTTATTACAGGCTGAGATAATTAGAGACTTGCATTGTAGTAAAATAGTGCTGAATTTTATTTTTTCTGTTTATTGTTTCATTGAATATTGCGTTAAAAATAGTACTGCATTTATCCGCTTATTTATTTGTTTACTGAAAATTCTGAGCTCTCCTGTCTGCAGTTAGTTTATTGTTCTCCCTTCATTTTTTGGTGTAGAAGTCTCTGCCTAGAGGGATTCTCTGTGCCTTAAAGCCTCAGTCCCTTATCTCTGAAATTATTTCTGCTGAATAGTTGCATACTGGAGCTGTTTGGTTAGCTTTTGCATACCCTACATCAACTTTATTACAAGCTGAGATAATTACAAACTTGCAGTGTTATAAGATAGTACTGAATTTAATTTTTTCTGTTTATTGTTTCATTGAATATTGTGTTAAAATAGTACTGCATTTATCTGCTTATTTATTTGTTTACTGAAAATTCTGAGCTTTCCTGTCTGCAGTTAGTTTATTCTTCTCCCTTCATTGTTATTTGGTTTAGAAGTCTTATCCTAGAGGTATTCTCTGTGCCTCAAAGTTTTAGTCCCTAATCTCTGAAACTATTTCTGCTGAATAGTTGCATACTAGAGCTGTTTGGTTAGCTTTTGCATACCTTACATCAACTTTATTACAATCGGAGATAAGTACAAACTTGCAGTGTTATAAGATAGTATTGAATTTTATTTTTTCTGTGTATTGTTTCATTGAATATTATGTTAAAATAGTACTGTATTTATATGCTTATTTATTTGTTTACTGAAAAGTCTGAGTTATCCTGTCTGCAGTTAGTTTATTCTTCTCACTTTATTGTTATTCAGTGTAGAAGACGTAGCCTACAGGGATTCTCTCTGCCTTAAAGTCTCAGTCCACTATCTCTGAAATTATTTCTGCTGAATAGTTGCATATTGGTGCAGGTTGGTTAGCTTTTGCATACCCTACATCAACTTTATTACAATGTGAGATAAGTACAAACTTGCAGTGTTATAAGATAGTACTGAATTTTTTTGTTTATTGTTTCATTGAATATTGTGTTAAAAAAGTACTGCATGTATCTGCTTATTTTTTTGTTCACTGAAAATTCTGAGCTCTCCTGTCTGCAGTTACTTTTTTCTTCTCCCTTCATTGTTATTTGGTGTACAAGTCTTAGCCTATAGGGCTTCTCTCTGCCTTAAAGTCTTAGTCCCTTATCTCTGAAATTATTTCTGCTGAATAGCTGCATACTGGAGCTGTTATTACAAGCTGAGATAAGTACAAACTTACAGTGTTATAAGATAGGACTGAATTTTATTTTTTCTGCTTATTGTTTCATTGAATGTTGTGTTAAAAATAGTACTGCATTTATCTGCTTATTTATTTGTTTACTGAACATTCAGAGTGCTCCTGCCTGGAGTTAGTTTATTCTTCTCCTTTTACTGCTTTTTAGTGTAGATGTCTTAGTCTAGAGGGATTCTCTGTGCCTTAAAGTCATAGTCCCTTATCTCTAAAATTATTTCTGCTGAATAGTTGCATACTGGAGCTGTTTGTTTAACTTTTGCATACCATTAATCAACTTTATTACAAACTGAGATAAGTACAAACTTGCGGTGTTATAAGATAGTACTGAGTTTTATTTTTCTGTTTATTGTTTCATTGAATATTGTGTTAAAATAGTACTGCATTTATCAGCTTATTTATTTGTTTACTGAAAATTCTGAGCTCTCCTGTCTGCAGTTAATTTATTCTTCTCCCTTCATTGTTATTTAGAGTAAAAGTCTTAGCCTAGAGGCATTCTCTCTGCCTTAAAGTCATAGTCCCTTATCTCTAAAATTATTTCTGCTGAATAGTTGCATACTGGAGCTATTTGTTTAACTTTTGCATACTCTACATCAACTTTATTACAAGCTGAAATAAGTACAAACTTGCATTGTTATAAAATTGTACTAAATTTAATTTTTTCTGTTTATTTTTTCATTGAATATTGTGTTAAAATAGTACAGCATTTATCTGCTTATTGATTTGTTTACTGAAAATTCTGAGCTCTCCTGTCGGCAGCTAGTTTATTCTTCTCTCATCATTGTTATTCTATGTAGAAGTCTTAGCCTAGAGGGATTTTCTGTGCCTTAAATTCTTTATCCCTTATCTCTGAAATTATTTCTGCTGAATAGTTGCATACTGGAGCTGTTTGGTTAGCTTTTGCATACCCTACATCAACTTAATTACAGGCTGAGATAATTACAGACTTGTATTGTAGTAAAATAGTGCTGAATTTTATTTTTTATGTTTATTGTTTCATTGAATATTGCGTTAAAAATAGTACTGCATTTATCTGCTTATTTATTTGTTTACTGAAAATTCTGAGCTCTACTGTCTGCAGTTAGTTTATTGTTCTCCCTTCATTTTTTGGTGTAGAAGTCTCTGCCTAGAGGGATTCTCTGTGCCTTAAAGCCTCAGTCCCTTAACTCTGAAATTATTTCTGCTGAATAGTTGCATACTGGAGCTGGTTGGTTAGCTTTTGCATACCCTATATCAACTTTATTACAAGCTGAGATAATTACAAACTTGCAGTGTTATAAGATAGTACTGAATTTAATTTTTTCTGTTTATTGTTTCATTGAATATTGTGTTAAAATAGTACTGCATTTATCTGCTTATTTATTTGTTCACTGAAAATTCTGAGCTCTCCTGTCTGCAGTTATTTTATTCTTCTCCCTTCATTGTTATTTGGTGTAGAAGTCTTAGCCTATAGGGCTTCTCTCTGCCTTAAAGTCTTAGTCCCTTATCTCTGAAATTATTTCTGGTGAATAGCTGCATACTGGTGCTGTTATTACAACCTGAGATAAGTACAAACTTGCAGTGTTATAAGATAGTACTGAATTTTATTTTTTCTGCTTATTGTTTCATTGAATGTTGTGTTAAAAATAGTACTGCATTTATCTGCTTATTTATTTGTTTACTGAACATTCTGAGTGCTTCTGCCTGGAGTTAGTTTATTCTTCTCCTTTTATTGCTTTTTAGTGTAGAAGTCTTAGTCTAGAGGGATTCTCTGTGCCTTAAAGTCTTAGTCCCTTATCTCTGAAATTATTTCTGGTGAATAGCTGCATACTGGAGCTGTTATTATAAGCTGAGATAAGTACAAACTTGCAGTGTTATAAGATAGTACTGAATTTTATTTTTTCTGTTTATTGTTTCATTGAATATTGCGTTAAAAATAGTACTGCATTTATCTGCTTATTTATTTATTTACTGAAAATTCTGAGCTTTCCCTTCTGCAGTTAGTTTATTCTTCTCCCTTCATTGTTATTCAGTGTAGAAGTCTTATCCTAGAGGTATTCTCTGTGCCTCAAAGTTTTAGTCCCTAATCTCTGAAACTATTTCTGCTGAATAGTTGCATACTAGAGCTGTTTGGTTAGCTTTTGCATACCCTACATCAACTTTATTACAATCTGAGATAAGAACAAACTTGCAGTGTTATAAGATAGTACTGAATTTTATTTTTTCTGTGTATTGTTTCATTGAATATTATGTTAAAATAGTACTGCATTTATCTGCTTATTTATTTGTTTACTGAAAATTCTGAGCTCTCCTGTCTGCAGTTAGTTTATTCTTCTCCCTTCATTGTTATTCAGTGTAGAAGTCTTAGCCTAGAGGGATTCTCTGTGCCTTAAAGTCTTAGTCCCTTATCTCTGAAATTATTTCTGCTGAATAGTTGCATACTGGAGCTGTTTGGTTAGCTTTTGCATACCCTACATCAACTTTATTACAAGCTGAGATAAGTACAAACTTGCAGTGTTATAAGAAAGTACTGAATTTTATTTTGTCTGTTTATTGTTTCATTGAATATTGTGTTTAAAATAGTACTGCATTTATCTGCTTATTTATTTGTTTACTGAAAATTCTGAGCTCTCCTGTCTGCAGTTAGTTTATTCTTCTCCCTTCATTGTTATTCGTGTAGAAGTCTTAGCCTAGAGGGATTCTCTGTGCCTTAAAGTCTTAGTCCCTTATCTCTGAAATTATTTCTGCTGAATAGTTGCATACTGGAGCTGTTTGGTTAGCTTTTGCATACCCTACATCAACTTTATTACATGCTGAGATAAGTACAAACTTGCAGTGTTATAAGATAGTATTGAATTTTATTTTTTCTGTTTATTGTTTCATTGAATATTGTGTTAAAATAGTACTGCATTTATCTGCTTATTTATTTGTTTACTGAAAATTCTGAGCTCTCCTGTCTGCAGTTAGTTTATTCTTCTCCCTTTATTGTTATTCAGTGTAGAAGTCTTAGCCTAGAGGGATTCTCTCTGCCTTAAAGTCTCAGTCCACTATCTCTGAAATTATTTCTGCTGAATAGTTGCATACTGGAGCAGGTTGGTTAGCTTTTGCATACCCTACATCAACTTTATTACAATGTGAGATAAGTACAAACTTGCAGTGTTATAAGATAGTACTGAATTTTTTTTGTTTATTGTTTCATTGAATATTGTGTTAAAATAGTACTGCATTTATCTGCTTATTTATTTGTTTACTGAAAATTCTGAGCTCTCCTGTCTGCAGTTAGTTTATTCTTCTCCCTTCATTGTTATTCAGTGTAGAAGTCTTAGCCTAGAGGGATTCTGTCTGTCTTAAAGCCTTAGTCCTTTATCTCTGAAATTATTTCTGTTGAATAGTTGCATACTGGAGCTGTTTGATTAGCTTTTGCATACCCTAAAGCAACTTTATTACAAGCTAAAATAAGTACATACTTGCAGTGTTATAAGATAGTACTGAATTTTATTTTTCCTATTTATTGTTTCATTGAATATTGTGTTAAAAATAGGACTTCATTTTTCTGCTTATTAATTTGCTTACTGTAAGTTCTGAGCTCTCCTGTCTGCAGTTAGTTTATTATATTCCCTTCATTGTTATTTGGTGTAGAAGTCTTAGCCTAGAGGGATTATGTGTGTCTTAAAGTCTTAGTCCCTTATCTCTGAAATTATTTCTGCTGAATAGTTGCATACTGGAGCTGTTTGGTTAGCTTTTGCATACCCTACACCTACTTTATTACAAGCTGAGATTAGTACAAACTTGCAGTGTTATAAGATAGTACTGCATTTTATTCTTTCTGTTTATTGTTTCATTGAATATTGTGTTAAAAATAGTAGTGCATTTATCTGCTTATTTACTTGTTTACTGAAAATTCTGAGCTCTCCTGTCTGCAGTTAGTTTATTCTTCTCCCTTCATTGTTATTCAGTGTAGAAGTCTTAGCCTAGAGGGATTCTTTGTGCCTTACAGTCTTAGTCACTTACCTCTGAAATTATTTCTGCTGAATAGTTGCATACTGGAGTTGTTTGGTTAGCTTTTGCATACCCTAAAAGAACTTTATTACAAGCTCAGATAAGTACAAACTTGCAGTGTTATAAGATAGTACTGAATTTCATTTTTTTCTGTTTATTGTTTCATTGAATATTGTGTTAAAATAATACTGCATTTATATATATAAGATAAGTACAAACTTGCAGTGTTATAAGATAGTACTGAATTTTATTCTTACTGTTTATTGTTTCATTGCAAATTGTGTTAAAATAGTACTGCATTTATCTGCTTACTTATTTATTTGTTTACTGAAAATTCTGAGCTCTCCTGTCTGCAGTTAGTTTATTATTCTCCCTTCATTGTTATTCAGTGTAGACGTCAGCCTAGGGGGATTCTCTTGCTTTAAAGTCTTAGTCCCTTATCTCTGAAATTACTTCTGCTGAATAGTTGCATACTGGAGCTGTTTGTTTATCTTTTGTATACCCTACATAAACTTTATTACAAGCTGAGATAAGTACAAACGTGCATTGTTATTAGATAGTGCTAAATTTTATGTTTTTCTGTTTATTGTTTCACTGAATATTGTGTTAAAATAGTACTGCATTTATCCACTTATTTATTTGTTTTCTGAAAATTCTGAGCTCTCCTGTCTGCAGTTAGTTTAATCTTCTCCCTTTATTGTTATTCGATGTAGAAGTCTTAGCACAGAAGGATTCTCTGTGCCTTAAAATCTTAGGGCAGGATTCACGAAGGCTTGCACGGAGTCTAAGAGTAGTGTAAGAATCCATGCAGCCCTCGCGATCCAGGAACAGCCCGAAATTCCATGTAAGAGGCCAGCTAAAACGTCTCTTACACGGAGTGGGCGTGGATATACTAATCACCTCACTTGCAGCCGAAAGGCATGCAAATGAGGTAGATTAGCGATCCAGGAAGCCCAAACCAGCCCGTGTAAGAGCCGTTTTAGCTGCAGAAATGTACTCAGTTGACAACTGAGTACGTTTCTGCAAAAAACAGAATGGAGCCATGTCAGCTCCAAATAAAGGGTGCATATGTGTCAGGCAGCATGCCAATGGCCAAATATGTGGCCGTTGGCAAGGTACCCTGATGCAAATATTTGAAATAAATTATTTTTTTTTTCGGCGATGTTTAAATGCAGCACAGCCCCGTGCAAGCGGGCTGCACTATATAAAACATAAAAATGAAGGTTATAAACCCACAAATGTGGGTTTTATGCAATACATGGATTTACAATGCAGGGACCAGCAGACCAAAAGCAACATGGCCACCGTTTAGTGGTTGCTAAGGGGGGAAGCTGAGTCTAAGACATGTAACCAAGCATTAGTAGGCAATCTGATGTAAATGAGTGTTAGGATACTGAATCCCACTGTCACATAGCAAATGAGCACATTCTGAGTAGTGTAGAAGTTACATAAGGGGGAGGAACAGAGTACGAGATAGGTGACATCACAGGGGGGAATGGCAGAAAGAAATGCAGTTCATTGGAGATCAGTGTTACATGACAGATGTCAGACACATATCATGGAAAGAGGAGTGCCACAAGATAAGCATGGGAAAGTCAAGAAATGGAAGGTGTACACTGTTGCTTACACCAAAGTTTCTTGCTGGGCGTGCATGCACACGTGTGCCCGCCATGAGGCACGAGTAGGGCAGTGTGTGCACGTGTAAGGCAGACTGAGGATGTGGGAGCCTGTTGGCAGACTTGTAAGACTGTTTGCACTGGTGTGCGCCTGTTTTAACCCTAATAAGAATATTCTAAACCATGTAAGTCTGTGTGCGCGCGTGTAAGCCACTGTGAGCGTGTTACTGCTGGTATGCGCGTTGCTCCTCCCTGAGGAAACGGAGAGGAAAAAGGAAACAACAGAATTAGTAGGAAGCTAGCAGGGAATACTGCTGGAGCTAGCAGGTGAAAACAATTAGAAGCAGGCAATTACACAGGCAGAATACTAGTCCAGCCAAGCACTTAAAACTCTGCAAACAGCAGTGCAGGATGTTTCTCTCAAGAGACACTGCAAGACAGGAGTAAGCTATTAGAAGTGAAAACTGAAAAAGCTGAACTCAGAGCAGAAATGCTAGGGGCTGCCATAGCTGTCATAAGGAGACATAGGCAACTTGCTGAGGGTGGTGACAATGCAAATGGTGGCAGACAACCCACAGTGAGGAGACGGAGAAGAGTGTACAGGCCCAGGGTCACCTACCACCGGTTACATGAGCTGGAGATAGTGGAGCACTATAGAGTGGACAGAGACCTCCTGCAGCAAATTGTTGAGCTGTGCAGGCCACACCTCACACACAGAACCAACAGAGGGGAACCCATCCCAGTGGAAACCAAGGTATGTGTTGGCCTAAGAATACTAGCAACAAGAGACCAACTGGTGATATGTTGGGGATATCACAGGCATCAGCCTCCAGGGTACTGCACCAGTTCCTGGATGCCATGTCAGCACATGTCGGTGAGCATGTATATTTCCCCAATGCCCATGAGGTATTGGCCAGCAATATGCGTCTCTTCCAGCAAATAGCGGAATACCCTGAGGTAGTGGGTGCAATAGACTGCATGCACATATGCATCAAAGCACCAGCCGGTGAGCGGGGTAGGGCCTACATTAACCGCAAGGGCTTCCCCTCCATCAACTGCCAGATCATGTGTGATGCCCAGGGCATAATAATGAATGTGTGCTGGCTGCCCTGGGAGCTACCACGATTCCCATATCTGGCATTTGACGCAGCTGTACCAGACATTTGCCAATGGGGACATCCCACATGGACACCTAGTGGGGGATGCAGGTTATGCACTGGAGCCGTGGCTGATGACACCCATCAGAAACGCACACAAACCTGAACAGGAACGCCATAATGAGGCACATGCACAAACACGTAATGTAATAGAGCGTGTGTTTGGGCTGCTCAAGTCATGGTTCTGGTGTCTGGACACATCTGGTGGAGCCTTGCAGTACTCACCAACTACATGTACCCAAATTGTCATGGTATGTGCTATACTACATAATATGATCTTGCGAAAACAGCTGCAGCAGGACCAGCATAGGGCCAGGCCAAACAGCCCCCCACCCTTGCCAAAGCCATCACAGGCAGAGCGTGACTCAGAGGAGGAACAACCTGAGCCTGCCCCAGTAGGCAGAAGGAGGCATGCCCAGTATGCCCTGGCCTTGGCAAAGAGGCAATGCATAGCACATACACTGGCTCAGTAGGAACCCTGGGAATGATACCCCTCTCTGACTCACTCATATAATAACAGGGATACCAAAATGACATAACCTGCTCTCAAACATGTACAGGGAGTGTAGTATGTGCATCCGACAGAGGCAGCCCTGCAGCACCACCTGAGGCATGAATGCCATGTGTTAAGCAATGTAACACCATGTAGTATATGCAAACGTGATGACACTGACTAACATCCTACCCTCACCAAGCATGATGCCACAATATGACGATGAGATGATCAATTGCAATAATTGGCTGAAGTATTGCTGTTAGTCAAAGGGGATCCAATGTGTGCCAGCCTGGGATGACATGCTGAGCATGACATGATGCTCCACCTGCTAGGGGTGGCGTGCACCTATCAGTCCTGGCCATATGGATACTGGCAAAGGCTGTTGTTACCCACAGCGTGCCCTGAATAGGTAAGGCTCAAAACACAAACCCACCTCCATAGGTATCACAAGGGATAAGAACCTAGATGTAATGCTACCCAATGCCAGAAGTCTAAACAGCAAAATGCATGCAGTCTAAACTCCCCCAGTATGGAGAATGTTGATATCTGTCCTGTAACAGAAAACTGGGTCAAGGCTCACAACAGCACCCTAACACTACCAGGTTACACCTCATACTGTGCTGTACAGCCTCAAAACATGGAACAAGCTACAAAAGGAGGGTGACTAGCAATAATTGTCAAGGAAAACCACACCCCCATGTTGGTACCACAACAAGAAGCAGCATGGACTAGCCATGGTCAAGTAACAGTGGCTAAAACTGCCTCCCAGTTTATAGCCTGCTACAGACTACCGTCCTAACACCAGGAACTGCACTTGGCCTATGTTGGAATGTATGAATATATCAAGTCCTCCAAACCACATTATATTGGGTGACTGAAAATACCCAAACATAGACTGGGAGCATTATACTAGCTCCAACACTGTAGGACAAAAGTGCCTAGAATCCATAAACCAAAATGCCCAGGAACAACATACCACTCCCACAAGAGGGGTAAGCATACTGGATGTGATAATCAGCAACATGGGTACTGGATGGCAAGATGAGAAGTGTATCCCTTACTGGTAAGACCAGACCATAGAGTAATCACACCGTATATACACATCCTGACCACAGTCCCTGGCCAGAAAACCACAGTGAAAAACATGTGTAAAGCAAAAGTTGCACTCCTCCAAACTGATGTGGAATCCATTAAAGGCCCTGTGCAGGTGCAACATATGGGCCACACCTCAGAACCTGTTATACAGGCATTCCATGAACACTGCCAGGAATGCATGGATTATGCAATCCCAAATAAAACCAAGACACAATGCCATACACGCAGGCATCTGGCATGGTGGACTCCAGCCATTACCAAACCATGCAAGTGAATGAGGAAGCTACTACATGATAGAGCAAAAATAAAAAGAGAAGTAATCACTGATCAGTAGTATGGCAATAAAATATGTCCACTCATACAATCCACTAAGGCCAGCTACAACAAGTTGAATCTGTATATCTTGAGGCAATGTTACACCTGCCCCATGTACACAGACAACCCTCACCTCCCCCCAAGAAATACAAATATATGTGAGAGATGCAACCATTTATCCAAACCGGAGGCTGAGCTCTCTCAACACAGTACTGTCAAAACTAGACAGGAGGAGAAGGTAACCACACACACCACAAACCCAGTCTCACATAGACCTATCATAACTGCAAACCAAAGACATAAACACAGAAAAACATTCCCAGAGGCCCTAATTACAAACACACCACATCAACAGAGGCCTCCAAAGCAGACACCCAAGCAACCACTACTTCCAAAGATAGCACATGCAACACATAGTACACAAAGCTGGTGTGCCAAACAGTCATAGGCCAGAAGGAGAAACAACATGCCTTATACAGTTGTAATAGGTGACTCCATAGTCAGACACACTGCTGTCCTGCTCACCAGACTGAACAAGGGAAAGGGTACAGTAAGCTGCCTGTAGGCTGCTACAATACGCCACATAACACAAGTACGCAGGTCACCCCAAAGCAAGTAGAAATATGATGCAGTCATTGTCCATGCTGGTGTGAATGACCTGAGATGTACCTCCCCAGACTACATGAAAAGAGACATAGATGAGCTCTCCGATTATGTAGTCCAGGCCGGTATGACACTGACCGTGTGCAGCATCCTACCCTCACCAAGAATGATGCCACAGTACAAACAGAATGATCAGCTTTAACAAGTGGCACAATTACTGGTGTCATTCCAAGGGGATCCAATGTCTGTCTGCTTGGGATGTCATGCTTGACAAGCCACACTGCTGTGCCAGGGATGGCTTGCACCTGTTACCCCTGGGCGTCTGGATATTGGATAAGGCTCTTGCCACCTCCATAGAGCCTTTCGTAGGCAAGGCTGAAAAGACTAACCCACCTCCCTAGAAAACATAAGTGGAAAGAAACATAAGGGTAATGCTGCCCAATGCCAGATGTGCAAACCTCAAAATGCATGCTCCCAAAGCCCTCCCTAGTATGGAGAACATCAATGTCCGTGCAGTGACAGAAACCTGCAGCAAGGCTCCTGACAGCACACCAGCACTACCAGGTTATACCTCATATCATGCGTTATGGCCCCAAAACCTGGACCAAAACATAAAAGGAGGGGGAGTATCCATATTCAGCACAGACACCCACACGTCCAGATAACTGACAGTGCACGAAGCATCGGAGACCACCCATGTGCAACTAACCGTAGGCAAAACTGCTGTACAGTCTGTAACATGCTACAGACTACACTCTCACACACAGGAACCCCACTCAGCCATCCTGAAGACACTGGACAGTATGAATGTCTCACCAAATACCAAACAAGGTACTCACAAATTACCACATAGGTGGTAATCCATTATGTATGGAAGGAGTAATCAGGGACCTAGGGACACAAGTGGACAGTAACCTGTCATGTGACACTCACATTGCCAATGTGGCTAGGAAGACTGTCTATATTGGACACCGTATCATGAAAGGATTCACATCTACGTCAACAGAGGTCATTGTGCCCCTATACAGTTCTCTTATCAGACCCATAATCTAGTACAATGCCTCATTTGGGATGTACCTTACCCGACACCTGCAGCAGTTAGAAAGACCTCAAAGGTACCTCAACAAGAGGACAAAGGGTCTCAAATACTTGTCATATGCTGCCTGGCTGTAGACACCCCAGCTGTATGCTGTCACATACTGCCTATGCAGAGGCGTTGCATGCCTGTTGTACAAGGCCATGTCCAACACAGGAGTAATGGACATGCTCCACCCCAGAAAACCCAATTCCATCGGAGCTGTGAGAGTGAGAGATGTCAACCTCAACACATAATGAAATAGGATGTGCTGGAGGGACAGATACATAACCCAGAGGCTCCCTACACCCTGGAACAGAATCCCACTCCATGTTAGGCAGAGCCCCTCACTGACTCTCTTCAACAGGAATCTTGCCAAGTGGATGGATGATCGTAGATGTACACTGGGGGGTCTTCACTGTGTCGCATCCAGACAGAGGCACAGTAAAGTAAATCATAAATGGCCATAATATTCACATAACAAGGGGTGGCAAAAGCCACACACACTCTGGCTAGGCTTAGAAATGCCCTAGGGTGGATAGCCTAGTATGAACCTATGAACCTATGAAGATACAAAGTGTACAGGACACAGGATAATCACAAGGCTTTCTTAACTGATGGTAGGAACCTTGTTGGGAATTCACAGATATGCTCTGAATCACTCAAATATTACAAGCAACATACCAAACACACACACATATTGCCAACATCCAACCTGACAGGTGCAGTGCAACCCCCCCCCCCCAAAATGCAAAATATCTATCCCAGAAGAGTGCTGGCCCCCTGACATTGCAGATGCTGAGATAACAGCGAGCATCTACAAAGCAAAACACACAGCATCAATGGTATGAGATGGTGTCCTGGGCTGAGTCCAACATGGACTCCAAGAAGAATGGAATGCCAAATAACACTACTACTCAATGTAAGCCTTACCACAGGATATGTACACAAAGAGCAGTGTACAACAACAGTGGTCCTTCTCCACAAAGGTGTTGCCTGAATGGATACTGCAAACTACCACCCCAGAATGCTGACAAGCTTGGTCTGCAAAGCTATGGAAAGGATCAGCATGTACCTCAGACATAAAGATATTGGGGACCTATTGACACTGGACCCTACCCAGTGTGGCTTTCTTAAGTGCAGATCCTGCCCCTTAAACATGTTTGACTCATTTGAAACAGTGATTAAGGTCATTGATGAGGGGAATGTGGTCCACACAGCCTAGCTGGACCTTGCAAAAGGCTTCCATACAATACCTCACGTGTTCATTATAGATAAGCTCACCAGCTTAAATATAAACCCCTATGTCAGTAGAGGGGTTGCAAACCAGACCAAGGACAGAACTGACATGGTCAGAAATGCTGCAGCCATGTCAGACTACTAACCAGATACAACTGGCATCCCACAAGGCTCGGTCCTGGGACCTCCCTTGTTTGGTATATATGTCCCGTAGGTACAGGCCAACATGGAAGGACTGTGTCTGAACAAGTTTGCAGAGTACTACAAACTGGCCACCATATCTGACCCTCCAGCTGACACAAGCATCCCACAAAAGGGCCACATAGAAACAGGCAACTGGTGCCATAGCCATGTCAGCAAGCTAATTGCAGAAAAGTGTATAGTCAACCCCTGTGAATATACAGTAAGTGCCCACCAATTACCACATAGGTGTTAACCCACTAAGTACTTAAAATGTAATAAGAGACCTGGGGACACAAGTTAATAGATATCTTGCATTGGACAAGCATGTGGCTGTAGTGGTTACAGAAACATACCATATACCCACCTAATCATGAAGGTAGTAAGATCTAGATCAGGGGAGGTCATTGTGGCTCTGCAGTCATCCTTCATCAGCATCACAATTGACTACAATGGCCCCTGTGGGATGTACCTCAGCAGACACCTCCATCAACTGGAAAGACCCCAAAAGTACCTCACCAGGAGTATCAAAGAGCTTGAACAGATGCCATGTGTTGCCTGATTAAACAAACTGCAGCTCCACACACTGCCATACTGCCCACCCAGAGGCAAGCTGTGCCTGATGTATAAAGCCATGTCCAAGCTGGAATCAATGAACATGCTGCACCTTGTACAATCTGAATGGCAGTGAGCTATGCACATGAGAGACCTGAACCCCAGCACTGACATACATAGGACAAGCTGTACTGAATGATCCATAACACAGAAGCCACCCCCACTCTTGAGTAAACTCCCAGTACAGGTTAGCCAGAGAGTCACCCATTGACTCTCCTCAAGAGGAATCTTGATGAGTGGATGGGAGATGGTAGGTTTACCCTGGGTATCACTGTTATGTCACAGGTAGACGGAGGCACGGTATACTAACCATGACATATGTCATGGCAAACTCCAGTTACAATGTGTGTCGAAGGACAAACACACTCTCTGACTAGCATTAGAAATGGCCTAGGGCACATCGCTAGTGTTTGCCAATGTCCACCTATGTTGTGGAATGCACTACCAATGTTGGACAAGCCTGGTTTAAGTAGTCCATATCTGAACATAATGCAACATGGTCATATGTGCACAACTGGCCCCTAAACAGTCTGTTGTGCTCACTATGAAAATTTAAAGCAGTGATAGGACTAAAGGCCAGGATACTGTCCACCACAGTGAAAGTACTGAACCAGTACACTATATGGTACTACAGTGTTAGGTCAGTATGAAAGGATGTTGGCAACTGTATGCAAAGTATCCCATGCAAACCCTGCAGGCACAGTATAATCCCTGTTGTGGTTAGACACAAAGCAGTTGGCCAGTAAGTACACAACATGTCACCCAACACACAACCATAAACGTGAGATATTGTTGAAGTTCACACTCATCCACATATGTGGTGGACTGCAGAGTTCAACATATGGAAAGCTCACACTGGGCATGCTCGCACACTTTGATAAATGAGACATATGTCAGACAACATGCCATGGAAAGGCTGAACTGGGCATGCTCACACACTTAGGCCATATCTCAGTTTAGCAGTTGGCCACACATATCTGGTAATTGTATGTCATTCCAGGAACCAACCACATTACAGCAATCTGCCCAGTGCACACAGTTAAATGACTACAGAGACATAAGTGATATAGTGGATCCCCCTCATATTCAAACATCTTCCACAGATACACAAGTTGTTCATAGAAACAGGGAATGCTATGGCAATAAAGACCTGCAAACAGCCTATCAGCAACAAATATTGTGCATCTGACAATTAAACATATGGGTGTAGAGGTCAATACTAGGCTGTTTGCCCTAGGGAATGAAAGCTTAGCCAGAGTGTGCTTGGCGTCTGCATCCCCAGTACAGTAGGCTACTGTGCCACTGTAAAGTAGATCACATAAGGCACCGTTTGAGGCTAGTGTGCTATGCCTCCATCAAGCAGGGACACAGTGGAGATCCCAGGGGTTGAATTTGCTATGCCACATCCATGTTGTTGGTGTGTGCTGGAAAAGGGTTGGTGAGGACCTCTAACAGTAAGTGGGCATCAATAACAGACTGAGGGGAGCCTTATCTGCAGTGTCTGGACAATTTCACTGTCAACACGTTGTTGTGATGATTAAGAGGGATTGAAGTGTCGTGCCAGTACTGTTCAGAGATGTCCTCCCTCTGTGGGCTAATGCTCTGCAATGTATTAGCTCACTCCGTCTGTTGGACAGCTCATATATGGCTGGTGTACACCTGACAGGGTGTCCTGTTGTGGAGGAGACATGGGTATATTTGGGATAGCATGATCAATGCAAACCTTCCACATGCCCATAGAATGCAATTGTCAAGGATTATGCAGAGTGGCTTGTATACTCCCCCAGCATGGGTCCTTTGAAGTCTTCCACCCCAATCTTCACAAGTGCAAAGTCTGCTTTTGATAAATACACTTTGTTTGCAGTGACAACCTTGCCTGGGGTGGAGATGGGATATGGATGTCCAGGGAAAGGTGGGTATGGTCAGATATCAACAATGGTGGTCTACCTCTGGTGTGGAACAGTGAGTACCCATGTTGCAGATGGTCAGGTGCAATATGTATTACCCCTTGTGGCTGTGGTGAGTGGTCCTGCCATAGCACATGGACTCACAAATTGTAGTGGCTGTAGGGTAATGTTGTAGAGGCCTGAGTAGTTCCCACACACAATATACCTGTACCTGACGTTAACAACTGGAATGGTGTATGTGAACACCTTCATATTTTGGCACTGTTCCCAGGGAAGCAAAGTGTGTGTCCCAGATGTGGGAGGGGTGGTCTTAACTGGTTGTGTTGTGTGTTACAGGTCCTGTGGTCATGAAGCATGGTATAAAACATAACCTGCCAGTGCTGATGTGCATATCTGACCCTGAAGTAGGTGGCTGCAAATGCATATATATGCTATCCCCCACCTGACAGGTAGTAATAGATGTACATACCTCTGTATAAATAATGATGTCAGCACCCTATAAATACTGCAGATGCAGCATAGATGCCCAGTAATTCGGATAGCGCACTCAGCTAATGTGTCTCCCTCAAGTGTTATAATATAGTTAGGTAGGGGTTTGAATCCTGCAAATGCTTAGTGTGTGTGTGTGTGTGTGTGTGTGTGTGTGTGTGTGTGTGTGTGTGTGTGTGTGTGTGCAATTCTTTGTGAGAGAAATGTCCCTTTTGGCAACTAGGAGAACACACTACAGGATGCACATTCCCCTCTCTAAACACTGATGATGTCAGCACCCTATAAGTACAGCAGGAGAAAGGAAACCGCCCAGTAATGCGAATAGCACGCTCTACTAATGCATCCATCTCGAGTGTCATAACATAGTTAGGTAGGAGTTTGAATCCTGTAATTGCTCAGTGTGTGTGTTTGGGTGAGGGGGGTTAGTGTGTGCGCAATTCTGTGTGAGAGAAATGTCCCTTTTGGCAACTAGGAGAAACACTACAGGATGCACATTCCTCTTTCTAAACACTGATGATGTCAGCACCCTATAAGTACAGCAGGAGAAGGGAAACCTCCCAGTAATGCGAATAGCGTGCTCTGCTAATGCGTCCATCTTGAGTGTCATAACATAGTTAGGTAGGGGTTTGAATCCTGCAAGTGTGTGTGTTTGTGTGAGGGGGGGTAGTGTGTGTGCAATTCTGTGTGAGAGAAATGTCACTTTTGGCAACTACAGGATGCACATTCCCCTTTCTAAACACTGATGATGTCAGCACCCTATAAGTACAGCAGGAGAAGAAAAACCTTCCAGTAATGCAAATAGCTCGCTCCGCTAATGCGTCCGTCTTGAGTTTCATAACATAGTTAGGTAGGAGATTGAATCCGGCAAGTGTGTGTGGGGTGTGGGGGGTGGAATTACATGTGTGAGAGAACTGACCCTTTTGGCAACCAGTACAATGTGTGAGAGAACTGACCCGTTTGGCAACCAGTACAACACACCAGCTGCTGCATATTCCAATCTCTACACAGAGATGATGTCAGCACCCTACAAGTACAGCAGAAGAGGGAAAATCTCCCAGTAATGCAAGGGGGGGGGTGGAATTACATGTGTGAGAGAACTGACCCTTTTGGCAACCAGTACAATGTGTGAGAGAACTGACCCTTTTGGCAACCAGTACAACACACCAGCTGCTGCATATTCCAATCTCTACACAGAGATGATGTCAGCACCCTACATGTACAGCAGAAGAGGGCAAATCTCCCAGTAATGCAAGGGGGGGGGGTGGAATTACATGTGTGAGAGAACTGACCCTTTTGGCAACCAGTACAATGTGTGAGAGAACTGACCCTTTTGGCAACCAGTACAACACACCAGCTGCTGCATATTCCAATCTCTACACAGAGATGATTTCAGCACCCTACAAGTGCAGCAGAAGAGGTCAAATCTCCCAGTAATGCAAAGGGGGTGGAATTACATGTGTGAGAGAACTGACCCTTTTGGCAACCAGTACAATGTGTGAGAGAACTGACCCGTTTTGGCAACCAGTACAACACACCAGCTGCTGCATATTCCAATCTCTACACAGAGATGATGTCAGCACCCTACAAGTACAGCAGAAGAGGGAAAATCTCCCAGTAATGCAAGGGGGGTGGAATTACATGTGTGAGAGAACTGACCCTTTTGGCAACCAGTACAATGTGTGAGAGAACTGACCCTTTTGGCAACCAGTACAACACACCAGCTGCTGCATATTCCAATCTCTACACAGAGATGATGTCAGCACCCTACAAGTACAGCAGAAGAGGGCAAATCTCCCAGTAATGCAAATAGCACGCTCTGCTACTGCGTCTCTCACTACTGTCATATCACAGTTAGTTATGGCTTTGAATTCCACACATCCCACGTGTGTTTTTGTCACACAGAATGCCCATGTGTGTGGGTTGTTGTTCACAATAATGCATGACATCGATTAAACCAGTAATGGCAATGGACATAGATGATGTATGTGTGTGCCAAATACACATATGTACCTGTGACCTTCAATAGTTCCCATGTCTGACGCCTGCCACATGTGAATACATGGTATTTTCACTGGATAATATTATGACTGTGGTCTTCTGTGCGGGTGCTGCATGTGGTATGTGTATATACAGTGTGAGTTGTATATGGTATCATCCTAGCAGCGAGGGATACACATCTGGTCTGGGGCATATAGTCTACATGTTTTTGATGAACAGGTGCTGCATGTTTTCACCTGTTGTGGGAGTGGTAACAAGTTGTTCCATAGCAATGCAGTGACTACATGCTAGGAACCTTTCAGCTAGGGTGTTGTAGCTACAGTAATTCATCAGCATTCAGTAATACTTCAGCATTCTTGGTGAGGGTATGATGCCAACCAAGGTCAGGGTCATACCAGCCTGTGCCACATGCTCAGAGAGCCCTTCTATGTTCCCTATCATGTAGTCCAGGGAGGTACATCACAGGTCAGCCATAGTGGCATGGGCAATGACTGAGTCATATGTGTCCATGCCTCTGACTGACCTGTATGCTTGTGTTATGTGGTGGACCATAGTGCCCCACGGGCATATCACTGTGACCTTCACCTCGTCCAGCCTGGTGAGCGGGACCTCACTGTACCGGACAATAAAGGTACCTAACACAACTGTAGTAGGTGTGTTGTCTAGCCGTACAGGCTGTGACTATTTGGCACACAGGATTTGTGTGCTATGTGTTGCACATGCTGTGTTTCGGCTTAATGTATGCCTGTGTGCCAGCTGCAGAGGTGTCTGCTGCTCAGGCAGGATGCTATTCTGAGGCTCCACGAATGCCCCAGTGTGTTCATGTGTTTGGATTGCTGTCAGTGTAGGTCTACATCAGACTGGTATTGTAGTCACTGTAGTATTTCATGCCACCTGACAGGTTATGCCAGTACTGGGTTCAGAGTGCTTAGTCCCCAGTTTGGCTATGTGGTTGCATCTCATACATGTGTTGTACGTCCATGTGTAGGGGAGAGGGTTGACTATGTACATGTGGCAGCTGTGACATTGCCACATGACTCACATATTCCACAACTGTACCATAGAGGTGACTGACAAGTGACCTTTGCACATGCTACCATAGTATTGTGATTGCCATGGTGATTAACAGCACATAGGTCCAATGGGGAACAAGGTACAGAAGGTGAGTATGTGAGGGTGTAGTGCCTGTGATTAGTTAGCACTGGCATATATGACTGCACACATGGTCAAATGCCAGGAAAGTCATATGCAATGTGTCACAGGCAACGTACATGCAAACAGGACAAACAGTGATGTTCTGTCAAGTGAGACATGGACATACATATAGTAAGCTATGCAGATGTCACTAGGAGTCCACAGAAGCTCTGTAAATCTGCTTGCAGGTGGGATCAGTGTTCCAGGGTAACTGCAAGCAAACATGCATGCAAACAAAGCTACAGTAAGCAGGGCTGCATGTAGTCCATTGTACAACAAACAAGCTGTACCACTTCCAGTAGGTCACAGTGCAAATATGCAGGCACTATACACATGTACATGGAAATACACAGGTCAGATGGCCAGGGTCCAGTCTCAGCGCACACAAGTGTACAGACCATGTACCATCAGGATGTACAATAACCAGATGGAAACCCAGGTGCTCATACCTGCAGTAATACACATGTCAAATAACAGACACTGAGTCTTCACTCAGTGGTTCCATACTTAGTAGGATGTATGTGACCTGTCCTGCCACCACAGTATCCCTGACATTTATGGGGACTCTCCCTCCTGTGAAAGTTAGTTTTGTGTGTTGGGGCTGTCTAGCATGGTATGAGATGTGAGCTTGCAGTGCTAGGGTGCTCCTGTGTGTCCTGTACCAGTCGTGTAGTACTGCACACATATCAACATCCTCAAACATCCGCATTGCAGAGTCCAGTGTGGGCAACATGCCACTTGCAGTTTACATGTCCATCATTGCGTATCAATACTTTCATTACCTTATCCCCTGTGCTACCTATGTATGTGGCCTTCTGTTGACATCCTTACCACCAGTATGCAAACATGTGCAGATGATATACTATGGTACTTACCATGGGTGTAGAAAACAGTACAAGACAATCATACCCTTACTGCATCAGGCATGCTGGGATATACCCACAATTATATCAGCACACAGTACTGTTAACAACATGATACTATTACTACACGCCTATGTAGTCACCCTGTGCATCAGCAACATGTTAACCTGTACCTGCACTGATGTTACAGATTGCAGGAGGTGGCACAGTTTCATCATATGCACAGGGTATGAACTTGGTATGCCTGTGTCTGCCACTGATACCACCAATTGACATGTATGTGTATGTGTGTTAGTGAGGGACAGCAGTACAAGGTGGGGCAATGTTGATGCAGTGTGTGCATGTATGCGGTAGCCCTAGGTGTTGTCAATTTGCATGTGTGTATGGATGTACACAGTTCCACCTCATGGCTGCCATATACCGGTGTTTGTGGACAGCCACAGACTGTACCTGCCAGGTCATACAGATCAGTGTCTCTGGCCATGGACATGGTACCTGTGCCTTGCAGGGGTGCTACGGACCGTATCCGGTACCAATCTAGACTGGGTACTGTCATCAGAAGCAGGTGTTCATTGACTGAACACAGATCCCTGTTGGGCCTGTCCAGAGCCATGTGCACGTGGTCTCCTGGGGTGGTCTGATGACAGCACAGACCCAGCATTGCTGGGGCTGCTGCTGGCACTATGGGGGCGGCCGCGGCCCTGTTGTCGTCCATGACGACGGACAGCTGCTGTTGTTGCTGGCATACGCCCACGTCAATGCCTCAACCGTCCACCATTGCCCTGGCTCATGGACATGTAGTTGTGGAACTGATCTAATATGTCCCCACAACGTCTGTCTATGACATCGATGAAAGTATGGATGGCAGCCGCAATGTCACGCATACTGTCAGTCATGGCTGTGCGACATGCTGTCAGCTCCCTCAGACCCTGTCTGGTGTACCGTTCCATACGTGACTGTGCCTGCATGACAGCCCAAAACATAGCTGAGGTTGTAAGACTTCTGTGGGTACGTCTGACAGGGGCAGTATGCCCATGGATGCTCCCACGAGAACCCCTGGACATCTGTCTGTGTGGTACCATCTCAGGGCCATGCCCATGGCTGCTGTGTGGGGAAGCATGTGCCACAGATACCACATTACCCTGGTCAATGCCCACTGTATCCTGTCCATCACCTAGGGACATTGGTGACAAAGGGTGTATTGGCAGGATGACTGTGCACATTGATGGGGTTGACAGCTGTGTACTGTCAATTGGCTGACCAATGACGGACCCTGGCACATCTTCCTGTGCCATTACACAGATGTCATCATTATCAGTACCCATGGCACCTGATTCAGGTTCCCTGCTGCATGACACCAGAGCAGCACCAGAACCTGTGGGAGGGAAACAAGAAACACAGTTTACAATGTCTACACAATGTTACCAGTGATGCACACATGCACACATGCACACATGCACAGGTGCACAGGTGCACACATGCACACATGCACAGGTGCACACATGCACACATGCACACTTGCACACATGCACATGCACAGGTGCACACATGCACACATGCACACATGCACACGTGCACAGATGCACACATGCACACATGCACACATGCACACAGTTGCACACAGTTGCACACAGTTGCACACTTGCACACTACTCAGTATGAGAGATATCAACACACAGACACACCTGCATGCATACACAGAGCACTACTAAGTGAGCCTAATATTACTATTACTATCAAGACTATTAAAGGTATTGTTAATACACACTCACCAGCATGGATAGGCTGCATTGCTGTTACACCGGAGGGACCTGCAGAAGTGAGGAAATTAATGTCAGTGTGCACAACTGTGCCATTGTTACTGAGTATGATACAGGTCAGTAGTACAACAGTTGCCTTTCACAGGTCAGCTGCTGATATTGAGAATATCACACTTGCACATTAAATACTATGATGACAGCTACAAACCAAGGACACACCTCACACATGCATTAACTACCAGTGTACACAACAGTCAACTATACATATGGCATATTACCTGCACGCTCATAGTCTTGGTGCTGTGTGGCTCCAGCCTCCATCATAATGCAGGTTTGCTGCTGTTGTTGTTGGTGGGCAGGAGCCACAACACTTATGAGTAGTCCCTCCAGTCTGGTGAGTGGGGGATGTGTAGCCACCCCACCACCTGTGGCAACCTGTTGCCTGTGGATATCCGACATATGCTGACGGACATTTCTGATTAAATCACTGCAGTGATGTCGTACCTGCTCATATGTCCTATTATGCATGCCTATGTCATTTACCCAACGGACTAGGTCTTGCCACAGTGCAGCCCTCTCCTGCTGATTCTGGCTGGTGCGGGAAATGAGTATTGCATAATCCCGCACCAGGCTCTGGTGTATTTCCTCATCCTCAGCTGCAGAGTACGCTGGATTACGCTGGTGAGCCATGGTCCTGAAAAAGGAAATAACATGATATCAGCAAAATATGTCAGCAGAATTTGGCACATATACTACACATGCTACTCGACTGTTGTGATACAACATATCTCACATATATAGCATCTGTCTGTCTATTGGTGGATACACATGTAAATGGCCAGGTATCAGTGCTCAGCCAACAACTGTGCAACAGTACCTGGCACACTCCATATGACATACTACCAAACCCCAGCAGTCAGAACACTGATTCAGGTCCAAAGCACATCCTCACTCTGGGGGTTTGTATCGAGGTATTGTATGGGGTACATCATCAACTACTGTGATCTGACCACAAACTAATTGCCCTGGATATACATATCCCACCTCCACCACCAGCACAAACGACTACAGTGAATAACATTTCAAATGCAAACTTTACACTTTGTAACACTGAGATGGTATCCTTTAAGCCCACTGGGCCAGTGGAAGACACAACCCACAATGCTGACTCCTTCACAAATGATTTCTACGGACATCTCCGAGAATGCATGGATCATTCAATCCTATATAAGACCAAGACACTCTCCACAAAGGGAAAGCATCCAGTCTGGTGGACCCCAGCCATAGACAGATTGTATAACAAAAGATGGAAGCTACTGCAAGACAGAGCATAATTCCATAAGGGAAGGCATGTCTGATCAGCACTAGTAAAGAGCTATTTTCTCTCATACAAACATCCATGGGCAACTTTGAGGGGGAAATCACTGGGGACACTACAGATAACCACAAGGCCTTCTTCATTTATGTTAGAAACCTGATCAGAAACCCTCCAATATGCTCATAGTTAGTACACAACAACAAATAATTCACTGAACCCACAGATATTGGCAACATTGTGGCAGACAGGTTCAGTGCAAGTTTCCCCCTCCCTCTTCCCCAAACTATGACATACTTATCCCAGCTGAATGTAACCTCCCTGTCATCATAGATGTCCAGGTGAGAGCCGCCCTCGGTAAAGCAGAAAACACAGCATCAATGGGACCTGATGGTAATCCCCGGTTGCATGCTACATGAACTCCAAGAGGAACTAAACACACATATAGAAGTGCTATGTAACACTAGCCTGACTACAGGATATGTACCTGTACACTGGCGTACAGCAGCAGTGGCTCCACTTCACGAAGGAGGCACCTCTACATACCAATACAATACAACACAATACAATACATTACAATGCAATACAATACAATATGCTATTGCCCCTGGGACTACAGCAGCATACTGTTCTGCTACCCTAACCATTTTGACACATGTGATGTGATGGTACCTGCTCCTGTCAAACAGTTACACAGGGTGACTCATATGGCATATTACCTATCTGATTAACATTCAGCAGGGGTATGTGTGACATGTACTCATGGGGAGTCTTGCTTCTTAACGCTGTGTGGTTTATTGCAGGGTATGTCTTCTCTGTGGGTAGGAACCTGTACCTCCGCCATGTGCTCTCTACTGCGGTGTCAAGGATGACACACAGCAGTCATTTAGGTTGTGGATGGTGTGAGGTGTTACTATGGTTGTTGGACACCTGTCATGGGTGTGACTTAAGTATGTAAATCCAGGAGTGGTAACCTCTATGTGGGTAGTATGTGTGTACTCTGTGGTGTTGTCAGTCACTGTGCATTGGTAATGTGTTTGAGTGCATTGCCACAGTGTTGTTCATGTCACTGTGTCCTTCTCCATATCTGTAGCTGTCATCTGAGGTACATACCGCAGCAGCCATTGTGTGGTGTGGAGGGGTACACTGACCTACATGTCCATAGCTGACACACCATGTCTGCTGACACATACCATGTGCAGGTATTCCAGGAATAGTGTGCCACTGTGACTATCATTGGGGGGACTATTGTACACCTTTATGACCCTGTTCACCCCTGACACATGCAGTGGTGGGCAGCCAATCACATATCTGGTGGTTACTGGTGTAGGTGATTTGAAATGGGGTATGGTACTCCAGTTTTGACACTGGTGTTCACTCCATGCCTTTGTCACCAGGCACCTGTTGCAATACATCTGTACACATGTGCCTCACTCAGAATATATATACATCTCTCTCTCTCTCTATATATATATATATATATATATATATATATATATATATATATATATATATATATATATGTATATATATATATATATATATATATATATATATATATATATGTATATATATATATATATATATATATATATATATATATATATATATATGTCTGTATACATATACACATATATATATCGATGTACATATATTGCTATAGATATGGAGGGGAGTGTGACAGAGAGGGGTGAGAGTGACAGAGGGGTGGGACAGGGGAGTGTGAGATCGTCCTATACAGCCATATCTGTAGATAGTCAGATCTGTCTGTCTATGTATATGTATCTACATATATCTATATCTGTATGTGTGTATTACATATATATGTTTCTACATATTCTATCTATCTACATCTGTCTATGTATTCCTACATCCCTTTCTATGTATGTATACATATATGCATATTATATATATATATATATATATATATATATATATATATATATATATATACATACATACATACATATATTGACATACATACGTATCCATATGATAGATAGGTATATCAACATGTTTGCTTACAAAACTGTATACACACACTAACATACTGCTAAACATACATAACTGTGAAACCTACTTTGTACATTGCACTACAACCTACATTCAACCTACATTGATATGTGCACATAGATGCCCTCACATACATATGTATGTACAGCCTTCACTGATAGTTGCTGTATGTTCCCTGCCCTATGCACATCTTCATATACATATGGATACAGACCAATGACACATATGGAGGGTTCACAGTATGTAGACTTTTAAAGTATTACTTTACATTACCTGTGTTTGTCACAGCTGCTTGCGTTGCCGTTTGGTTTGGTGTCCTGCTGCTCCAGTTGGCAGTTGTCAGCTTTCGAGTGGGTTTTGATGACTGTTTTTGTTTGTGTATGTTTTTTTTTTTTTTTCTCTCTCTCTCTCTCCCTACCTCCACAGGGTGCAATGAACGTATTGCATGTGTGGACTGGGAGTACAGCATGCTTTTGTAGGTATCTGCATATGTCCATGTGATGGCCTCTGCACCAGTTGTTAGCCAGCATTTGCTAATTGCATGCAGCCAATTGTGTACTGATTGCAGTTCTCATTGTGATTCCAGGACAGTGCTATAAAGAGGTATGTGAGATAGGCGTAGCCCTTTCAGAGTTTAAGGGCAGGGACCATGCTGGTATGCTTTGGACACTGTTCTGTGAGTGTAAAGGTTAGTATCTCTGTCATATTTCTGGCTGTGTTGTAGATTAACATTTCTCCATTCATTTCTCCAGTTTCCTGTACTAAGTGTGTATGTACACTGACACCTAAGACTACTACTACTGTTAATGTGGGTGTGTGTGCTTTCCTGTGGGACATGTGGTGTAACTGGTATATAGCAGTGGCTCTTGCACTTTGTTGCTATGGCTTCAATATTTGCCCTTTACATTCACTACTTGTATGCCTGCTAGGTGTCTTGACTGTAGTGTGTTGCTGTGGCTTTCCTATTTTCCATGTACATTCACACCTTGGAATGCTTGCTATATCTGCTAGGGTGTTACTGCATGCAGTGTGGTCTGGCCATGGTGTGGGCCTTGACATCTATTAGGGTATTTGAGTATGCTGCTGAGCAGGCCCCAGATACTCTCAGGTGCATCTTTTATCTGCCTCATGGAATGGTACATATCAGTGGGGTGCACCCATTAAATTGCCTGGTATTCTGCAGTTGTGACTGTGGGTTAGCATGAGCATATGTATTACTACACTATTTCCTACGTGCAAGTGGTGCATACTTTCAGTACTTCATAGTTACGATTGCACGTGTTGTAACACCGTTTTGCCTACTGTTTGTACATTTCACAGGGAGTCTGTGGGCCATCCCTGTAACTCAGTCACTGTTGCTATGTCTAGGCTCTTAACTATTCAAATATGGCAGTGTCAGACCTCTCAAGTGTACAGATATTTGCAGGATGTCCACATTTTTGCCTCATATTTTGGTCCATATCTCATAAACAGCTTTTTCTGGCAAATCACTCTGGGCTCAAGTCAGACTATAGTGACAGACATTACAGTTTCAGACTTCATACCCTTCCAAACATCCAACATAATGCAAAACCTGTTACTCTCTCAACTGTCTAAATTTGTTGGAGCAATATTTTGAATGTGTCCCTGTTTTTGGGCCTTTGCTCCACATTTTTTATTACTTAGTCCGGATGTGTTGCTGTAAGAGGTTGTGGGGTATGGGCAGTGATTATCCTGCTGTGAGTATGTGTGTGGCTTGCAAGGTGCTACAGTGACATTATTACCTACTAGCTACCAACTAGCATGGCTGTTTCTGTTCACACACTACTATTATAGAAATCCACTACATTTGACAGTAAATATACATGACATGCTTTGTGTACTACACATCCTATATTCCCCTTACATTCATTCCTACTATTACATGATATATTTATTGTAGCACAATGTTCTTGTATAACAGTCATGGCTTAGTGGTAAGTCATGCAGACTACTGTTTCCAAGGTCCTGGGTTCGGGACTGACAGTGGGATTTTATTTTGCTTTTGAGCAGACTACAGGCCTTGTCATTCAGAGTGACTAAGGCACTTTTAAGCAGTTGTAACTGGGTTAGGGCTGGTTTGCGTGGAGCTCACGCATGCGCACTGGCGTTCAGCTCCACGCACACCCGCTTACAACCGCTTAAAAGTGCTTACTCTTGCGCACACCCGCTCTAATTTCTTTGAAAGAAATGAAAATGGGGAGACAGGAAAGTGGTGAAAAAGGGGTCACAAAGAGGGCAAGACAGTAGGGAAACAAGCTCGGGTTTTGCAGGAGGGATGTAGGTAAGGCCCATAGCTGCCCATTTCTTCATCAGCAACAGCTGTGCATATGTTTGTAATTTGGTGTGACATTGGAAACCTTCCACCCCTGAGAGAAGTGTAAGGACAACAATAATACTTGTTGTACAGCCAATTGTAATTGACAGTTTCCATGTCCAGCAGACATGTGTGCAAAATGGGCAGCTATGTATGGGGCGTAATTTTTTTGTGGGTACAGAGTGCCCCTATTTTTTTCAGGTGAGAGTGGTATGTCAGGTACAGGAAGTCGGTATAGCTGGGGAGGTAGGTTGGGTAGGTTAACAGACAAGACAAACAAGATGCATACAGGGGCAGTGTATGACACATGTGGGGGGGTTACACAATTGACGGGGACGGATGTTTGGATATCTAGAGCCCATGAGCCCACAGATGGCAACAGTGGTACTGATATCCCCACACATGGGCAGTTGCCACTGTGCCTTCACTGCCCAGGACGGGGCTGTGCTGGGGGCTGTGTAGGCCGGGCAGCAGGCACACCCGTTAGTTGTGCCACCCATGCCTCAAGCTGGCGTAGGGGCCCAAGAACAGCTTCCCAGATCTCCCTACGCACCACAGTCCGGACATTACGGAGGGTGAGTGGATGTTCTCCTCCAGCCACACTTGCAGAGGGGGGACGAGCCCCATCCCCTGCAGCGCTTCCACCCGCAGGTGGCACAGGGCCACTGGAGGAGGGTCCAGCCTGGGCACTACTGCCAGGTGCACTCGCCAGCTGAGGAGGTAGAGGTGGGTCCGCTGGAACCCGTCTTCCCTGTCGTCCTATGTTTTGCATTATGTCATGACAGTTTGGGTTAGTAACGTACAATACCATTCACAATTAGTTGTAACAGCATGCATTAGTATTCCCATTAACCAAACACCCAGATATTCAAACCATTGAACAGCAAGCATAACACATGCATATTTTGAACAGCAATACCCAGTCCAACAACATGCAGGGTTGATTGATGGCAACAGGCCATCAGGTTTGGATGTATGAACAGGGCAGATGCATCAACGTACATGCAAATATGTATGAACCAACAGGACAAATGTCCAGGGGTGTTAATTGTGATTGCACATACCAATTTCACGTGGAATGGATTATATGTGGTTATAGGGTAGGGTGAAGAAAATTTAATTAACAACTTCAAATACCAATACATATGCTGTACATTTCTAATAGCTGCAGATATATACACACTACAGTTCTGCCTACAGTTTCCTATGTGATAACTACTTCAAGTTGGTGATAGGAATGTTACTGCTACATCAATATACATTTACATTTTTATTCATACACATTCATATCTGGCTCTGTTCAGCTACATCATCCTGCTACATTTGCTTTATATAGCTTTAGACAACTGTGGATGTTTGGTATTTCAGACAACCATACTATCTGCATATTGCAGACTGAGAGCAACATATCCAGATTTTGGGATACACATTCCAGCTGCAGTACCATTTTCAGCACATGTTAGTGTTTGGTTCTGCCTGTCACATTCATTTCATTCTGTACTGACTGCAGTATACTTATTCAGGAGTTAGTACTACTTTATTGGTGGATTCATAACTCTTTCTCACACTCTCTCACTTGTTTTATTTTTACAATTCAGGATGATACTTAATTCTAGGCTTTATTGACATGTTTTACCTGTAGTTCTAACAATCCTTTCCAACAGTCTCACTTCTGTCATGTTTCTGTATTTCTACAGGGATATATTTCACACGTGTTTTACTCAGCTTCTGCAGCTGTACTTTTCAGCCTGCTGCAGGTTATGTACTATTATATTACAGGTGGAACATCTTTATTTCAGACTTGTTTCATTTTTATGTTTGGATTACAGGCTGCATCACACTTTTGTAATCAAGCAATACTTGCAAACCCTCTTACACTGTTACTTGCACATTTTATTAATTAGTGACTACACTGCACTCTTTTGCTAACTGTCATACTTATATATTTATTTACAGTTACATGGAGAGAATTACTGACCTGCCTGGTGGCGCAACCGTGCCAGCCTATCGCCATAGGCTCTACGGTTCACAGAACGGACACCTGCAGCTGTAATATAAATAAAGTAATATTGGAATACACATCTCCATAATATCAGCTAGGTTAATTTCTTACATAAATAATTAGATGTAACTTACTCAGTAGTGGGGCGTTGGGCATTTGCCGGGCCTCCTGGATCCAACGGTTCAGTTGGTCCTGCTTCTGTCTCTTCAGGTCTGCATGGTGGTGACGGACCTGCTCACCAGTCCTTGGTATCCCTGTGGCACTGGTGAGATCATGGGCCAACCGGTCCCACGCCTCAGCCCTTATATGCTCCCCACAGGACCTGGCCCTGCATGAGTTGGGCCTCATGATTGTGGACAAGGAGCCAAACCATATATTTGGACTCCTCAATGCCCCACCTCTGTGCTCGAAAGCAACTACCCTCACCTACACCTGACATTCTGGCTGCAAGTCGGTTCTACAATCGGTTATGCTGTGTATTCCCACCTATGGGGCTTATATATGCCGTTTTTCCCGCACTTATCTGTGATTGGCCAATTTGGAATTGTATCAGCTTCACAAAACCTGCTTTGTCATGCTCCTCTTTCTATTCATTCCTATATATATGCTATTACTGCATTTCTAAGTGCAACTGTCATGGCTTAGTGGTTCAGTACCTTGATTATGGTGCATGGTATCCTGGGTTCGAACCTGGCCACTGCTTTTTATATTTTATGACTGTCTACACAGGCTAGGAGGTGTGTCTGTGTAAAGGCAGTTTTGTTACAGCTTGCTCAACGTTGCCCGTCGGTTAGCTTGTTGGCGCGGCGCTCAGCTCCGCGCAAATGAGGTACGCTGGTTTACACATCATTTGGCTGTCAGCATGCATATTACGCTCAGCTCAGCTATGGACACACAGTTTCAGCGGGTTAAACCACTACTCACCTACGGGCACTCATTTTACACCTGTTAAACCACTGCTCACCTACGGGCAGATGTACTCAACTTGTTAGACTGTAGCTCAGCTATAGGCACATCTGACATTTTTTTTTTTATCTCACATTTCTTCAAAATATATGGCCCATTTCATTACATTTTACATAAATTCTAATTTTATATGTGTACATATATGTCAGGGACTTGTTTCGTGCTTATTTCACTAAAAAAAAAAATGATGTTGTGGGGGCTCGAACCATGACTGCCTGCTCTTCAGCCGGTCTCTACCACTACACTATTGCTTCTTGGCTTACTTTGCATATTTAGTTCTTATATGCTTTTCCACTGACTGCTAACTGTGGCTAAGTGCCGGACACGCCCGCGCAAATGAGCGCACTCATGGGCAAACATCTTTACAATTTAAAAAAAAAATTATAAGATGTTCATTTCTACATTTTATGTTCGTAGTCTGTGGGGGCATGTGTTGTGTTGTGTTTATTCACATTTACATGGACTCTGTCGTGTGGGTTTACTTTCGGGACTTTTACTCTTCTGGGGGCGTGTCTGTTTGCAGGGCTCAGTCTATGGACACGCCCCCTACTGTCTTCCACAGACGGTGTTAGCCTTAGGTGTGATTCAGCATGCCCTCATGCATATGCATGATATGCTGACATCACACCTTTTAACTGCAGCCTCCGTGTTAGCCTTGTAACTCTTACACGGAGGCTTCGTGAATCCTGCCCTTCGTCTCTTCTCTCTGAAATTATTTCTGCTCAATAGTTGCATACTGGAGCTGTTTGGTTAGCTTTTGCATTCCCTACAGCAACTTTATTACAAGCTAAGTACAAACTTGCAGTGTTATAAGATAGTACTGCATTTTATTTTTTCTGTTTGTTGTTTCATTGAATATTGTGTTCAAAATAGTAGTGCATTTGCCTGCTTATTATTTTATTTATTTTTTTATTTTACATTTGTTGACCGGGCTAGTCTAGCTGGATACATGTCCATTTTCAGTAGAGGCCCGGGGAGAAAAGCTCCAAGAATAACAAACAAAAAACAATAAACAATAAAAACATATATAAAGTACAATCTTGAAAAAGTTTACAGAAGAACACATGCAAAATTCAATCAAGGAAGAAGTACCAATAAAGTCGTATACCAAAAACAATATAGAAAATAGTATTGAGTAGAACAGATGTATAAATAAGAAAATATTTTTTTTTTTTTTTAAGATATGAAATATTAACTGCCTTACTACCATTGAGCATGACTGGAGCAGTAAACAATAAGGGAATATTCATGAGAGGATGTAATATGCAAGTATATATAAAGAATTCACTCAAAAGTTTCATGATAAGCAGATTTTATAGGGAAGGCTTAGGATGATGCAGGTAGTTATAAGTGAGAAGTATCAACAGTTAGTCAGGGATAGTACAGGAACATAACCAGTGTGACTTGAGATGAAGCTTGAGTTTCTTTTTAAAAAGTATATGAGAGCAGAGAGTTGTGAGTTCATAGCTTACCGATGGTATTAGAGAAAAGGGAGTCACCTGCAAAATTGTTGGATCTGCAAATGTTAAACAGTAGTTTGTTAGAAGAGCATAAGTTTTTAGGATTATGGTAGGGGGTAAGTAGGTTTGAGAGTATAGGAGTATTGGTGGGTTGATACAGTGTTTTGTGGGCAATAGTAAGCTGTGAAAAGTGTAGATGGTGTAGAAACTCTAACCAATCAAGTTGTTTAAGATTAAGACAGTGATGAGTTCTGAAAGGAGAGGCAGTAGCAAATCTGGCAATATTGTTATAGGATACTGTCATTTTGTTAATGTTGGTTTTAGAAAGATTTGTATAAATGGGTGAAGCATAGAGTAGAGTGAAGATGAGATGAGTTCTGGCTGTAGCAGTCCTGGCTGCTGGTGTAAGAAAGGGTTTAATTCTATAGAGGGATCCAAGTTTCTTGTTGACTGTTTTTATTGTACTATTAATATGCGTGTCATAGTTGAGATTATTATCTATAGTTATTCCTAGGAGTTTGGTAGTTAGGTCTGGAGAGATAACAGTACCATTGTTAGATGTAAGTGTAAAATGTGCGGGGGTGGACTTATGGGTTGGTGAGAAGAGTAGCAGTTTAGTTTTCTTTGGGTTTAGGAGGAGGCAATGGTTTGTAAACCATTGTTCAACAGTATTAAATGCATTCTGGGTAAGGGTCTGCAGTTCAGTTTGAGAAGTGGCTGAGCAGATAATAGTGGAGTCATCTGCATACTGAATGCAGGTAGTATATGGAATTGCTGACTGAAGGTCATTAATATAGATGGAAAATAGGAGTGGACCTAATATGGAGCCTTGAGGGACACCAAGGGAGATAGGTAGGAGATTAGAAAGATTATTGTGCCAGACTACTGCTTGTTTTCTGTTTTCAAGGTAGGATTTGAACCAGTTAATGGTTAAGGGGTCAAGTGATAGAGATATCATGATATGTAAGAGCAGTTGGTGATTAACCATGTTGAAAGCTTTGGATAAATCAATAAATACTGCAGAGGATAGAATGCCTTTGTTACGATTCTTGTTAATACAATCTGGAAATGATAGCAGGGCAGTGGTGGTACGATGGTAAGGTCTGAAACCATGTTGACAGTTGGCAAGCATGTTATTTTGGAGAAGGTGGTTAAGAAGTTGCTTCTGGATACACTTTTCCATAATTTTTGCCAGAGGAGATAGCAAAGCTATAGGACGAAAGTTAGAGAAATCGTTAGAGTGCCCACCTTTGTGTAGTGGAATAATGTAATAAATTTTCTAGATGGATGGGATATTTCCTTTACTTATGGTTCTGTTGATAAGAATGGATATAGGGTAGGCAATGGATTTAGCTCCTATTTGAAGGTATTCTGCTGGGAATTTACTTGTTTACTGAAAATTCTGAGCTCTCCTGTCTGCAGTTAGTTTATTCTTCTCCCGTCATTGTTATTCGGTGAAGAAGTCTTAGCCTAGAGGGATTCTCTGTGCCTTAAAGTCTTAGTCCCTTATCTCTGAAATTATTTCTGCTGAATAGTTGCATACTGGTGCTGTTTGATTAGCTTTTGCATACCCTACATCAACTTTACTACAAGCTGAGAAAAGTGCAAATTGCAGTTTTATAAGATTGTACTGAATTTTATTTTTTCTGTTTATTGTTTCATTGAATATGGTGTAAAAACAGCACTGCATTTATCTGCTTATTTATTTGTTTACTGAAAATTCTGAGCTATACTATCTGAAGTTAGTTTCTTCTTCTCCCTTCACTGTTATTTGGTGTAGACGTCTTAGCCTAGAGGGATTTGCTGTGCCTTAAAGTCTTAGTCCCTTATTTCTGGAATTATTTCTGCAGAATAGTTGCATACTGGAGCTGTTGGGTTAGCTTTCGCATACCCTATATCAACTTTATTATAAGCTGAGATAAGTACAAACTTGCAGTGTTATAAGATAGTACTGAATTTCATTTTTTCTGTTTATTGTGTCATTGAATATTGTATTAAAAATAGTACTGCATTTATCTGCTTACTGATTTGTTTACTGAAAATTCTGAACTCTCTTGTCAGCAGTTAGTTTATTCTTCACCCTTCATTGTTAATCAGTGTGGAAGTCTTAGCCTAGAAGGATTTTCTGTGCCTTAAAGTCTTTATCCCTTATCACTAATATTATTTCTGCTGAATAATTGCATACTAGAGCTGTTTGGTTAGCTTTTCCATACCCTACATCAACTTTATTACAAGCTGAGATAAGTACAAACTTGCAGTGTTATAAGAAAGTACTGAATTTTATTTTGTCTGTTTATTATTTCATTGAATATTGTGTTAAAAATAGTACTGCATTTATCTACTTATTTATTTGTTTACTGAAAAGTCTGAGCTCTCCTGTCTGCAGTTAGTTTATTCTTCTCCCTTCCTTGTTATTCGGTGTAAAAGTCGTAGCCTAGAGGGATTCTCTGTGCCTTAAAGTCTTTGTCCCTTATCACTAATATTATTTCTGCTGAATAGTTGCATACTAGAGCTGTTTGGTTAGCTTTTCCATACCCTACATCAACTTTATTACAAGCTGAGAGAAATACAAACTTGCAGTGTTATAAGAAAGTACTGACTTTTATTTTGTCTGTTTATTGTTTCATTGAATATTGTGTTAACAATAGTACTACATTTATCTGCTAATTGATTTATTTACTGAAAATTCTGAGCTCTCCTGTCTGCAGTTAGTTTATTCTTCTGTCTTCATTGTTATTCGGTGTCGAAGTTTTAGCCTAGGGGGATTCTCTGTGCCTTAAAGTCTTAGTCTGTTATCTCTGAAATTATTTCTGCTGAACAGTTGAATACTGGAGCTGTTTGGTTAGCTTTTGCATACCCTACATCAACTTTATTACTAGCTGAGATAAGTACAAACTTGCAGTGTTATAAGATAGTACTGAATTTTATTTTGTCTCTTTATTGTTTCATTGAATATTGTGTTTAAAATAGTACTGCATTTATCTGCTTATTTGTTTACTGAAAATTCTGAGCTCTCCTGTCTGCAGTTAGTTTATTCTTCTCCCTTTATTATTATTCTGTGTAAAAGTCTTAGCCTAGAGGGAGTCTCTGTGCCTTAAAGTCTTAGTCCCTTATCTCTGAAATTATTTCTGCTGAATAGCTGCATACGGGAGGTGTTTGTTTAGCTTTTGCATGCCCTACATCAACTTTATTACAAGCTGAGATAAGTACAAACTTGCAATATTAGAAGATAGCACTGAATTTTATTTTTTCTGTTTGTTATTTCATTGAATATTGTGATAAAAATAGTACTGCATTAATCTGCTTATTTATTTTATTTACTGAAAATTCTGAGGTCTCAAGTCTGCAGTTAGTCTATTCTTCTCTCCCTTCATTGTTATTTGCTGTAGAAGTCTTAGCCTAGAGGGATTCTCTGTGCTTTAAAGTCTTAGTCCCTTATCTCTGAAATTATTTCTTCTGAATAGTGGCATTCTGGAGCTGCTTAGTTGCTTTTGAATACCCAACATTAACTTTTTTACAAGCTGAGATAAGTACAAACTTCCAGTGTTATAAGATAGTACTGAATTTTGTTTTTTCTGTGTATTGTTTAATTAAATATTGTGTTAAAAATAGTACTGCATTTATCTGATTATTTATTTGTTTACTAAAATTTCTGAGATCTCCTGTCTGCAGTTAGTTTATTTTTCTGCTTTCATTGTTATTCGGTGTAGAAGTCTTAGACTAGAGGGATTCTCTGTGCCTTAAAGTCTTTGTCCCTTATCGCTAATATTATTTCTGCTGAATAGTTGCATACTAGAGCTGTTTGGTTAGGTTTTGAATACCCTACATCAACTTTCTTACAAGCTGAGATAAGTACAAACTTGCAGTGTTATAAGAAAGTACTGAATTTTATTTTGTCTGTTTATTGTTTCATTGAATATTGTGTTAAAAATAATACTGCATCTATCTGCTTATTTATTTATTTACTGAAAATTCTGAGCTCTAGTGGCTGCAGTTAGTTTATTCATCTGCCTTCATTGTTATTCGGTTTCGAAGTATTAGCCTAGGGGGATTCTCTGTGCCTTAAAGTCTTAGTCCCTTATCTCTGAAATTATTTCTGTTGAATAGTTGCATACTGGAGCTGTTTGGTTAGCTTTTGAATACCCTACATCAACTTTATTACAAACTGAGAGAAGTACAAACTTGCAGTGTTATAAGATAGTACTGAATTTAATTTTTTCTGTTTATTGTTTCGTTGAATATTGTGTTAAAAATAGTACTGCATTTATCTGCTTATTTATTTGTTTACTGAAAATTCTGAGCTCTCTTGTCTGCAGTTAGTTTAGTCTTTTCCCTTTATTATTATTCGGTAAAGAAGTCTTAGCCTAGAGGGATTCTCTGTGCCTTTATGTCTTAGTCCCTTATCTCTGAAATTCCTTCTGCTGAATATTTGCACTGCAGCTGTTTGGTTAGCTCTTGCATACCCTACATCAACTTTATTACAATCTGAGATAATTACAAACTTGTAGTGTTATAAGATAGTACTGTATTTTATTTTTTCTGTGTATTATTTAATTGAATATTGTGTTAAAATAGTACTGCATTTTTCTTATTTGTTTTTAATTGAAAATTCTGAGCTCTCCTGTCTGCAGTTAGTTTATTCTTCTCCCTTCATTGTTATTCAGTGTAGAAGTCTTATCCTAGAGGGATTCTCTGTGCCTTAAAGTTTTAGTCCCTAATCTCTGAAATTATTTCTGCTGAATAGTTGCATACTAGAGCTGTTTGGTTAGCTTTTGCATACCCTACATCAACTTTATTACAATCTGAGATAAGTACAAACTTGCAGTGTTATAAGATAGCACTGTATTTTATGTTTTCTGTGTATTGTTTCATTGAATATTGTGTTAAAGATAGTACTGCATGTATCTGCTTATTTTTTTGATTACTGACAATTCTGAGCTCTCCTGTCTGCAGTTAGTTTATGCTTCTCCCTTCATTGTTATTCAGTGTAGAAGTCTTAGCCTAGAGGGATTCTCTGTGCCTTAAAGTCTTAGTCCCTTATCTCTGAAATTATTTCTGCTGAATAGTTGCATACTGGAGCTGTTTGGTTAGCTTTTGCATACCCTACATCAACTTTATTACAAGCTGAGATAAGTACAGACTTGCAGTGTTATAAGATAGTACTGAATTTTATTTTTTCTGTTTATTGTTTCATTGAATATTGTGTTAAAATAGTACTGCATTTATCTGCTTATTTATTTATTTTCTGAAAATTCTGAGCTCTCCTGTCTGCAGTTAGTTTATTCTTCTCCCTTTATTGTTATTCTGTGTAAAAGTCTTAGCCTAGAGGGATTCTCTGTGCCTTAAAGTCTTAGTCCCTTATATCTGAAATTATTTCTGCTGAATAGTTGCATACTGGAGCTGTTTGGTTAGCTTTTGCATACCCTACATCAACTTTATTACAATCTGAGATAAGTACAAACGTGCAGTGTTATAAGATAGTACTGAATTTTATTTTTTCTGTTTATTGTTTCATTGAATATTGTGTTAAAGATAGTACTGCATGTAGCTGCTTATTTTTTTGTTTACTGAATATTTTGAGCTCTCCTGTCTGCAGTTAGTTTATTCTTCTCCCTTCATTGTTATTTGGTGTAGAAGTCTTAGCCTCAAGGGATTCTCTGTGTCTTAAAGTCTTAGTCCCTTATCTCTGAAATTATTTCTTCTGAATAGTGGCATTCTGGAGCTGTTTAGTTAGCTTTTGCATACCCTACATCAAGTTTATTACAAGCTGAGTTAAGTACAAATTTCCAGTGTTATAAGATAGTACTGAATTTTGTTTTTTCTGTTTATTCTTTCATTGAATATTGTGTTAAAATAGTACTGCATTTTTCTGCTTATTTATTTTATACCTGAAAATTCTGAGCTCTCCTGTCTGCAGTTAGTTTATTCTTCTCCCTTCATTGTTATTCAGTGTAGAAGTCTTAACCTAGCGGGATTCTCTGTGCCTTAAAGTTTTAGTCCCTAATCTCTGAAATTATTTCTGCTGAATAGTTGCATACTAGAGCTGTTTGATTAGCTTTTGCATACCCTACATCAACTTTATTACAAGCTGAGATAAGTACAACCTTGCAGTGTTATAAGATAGTACTGAACTTTATTTTGTCTAGTTATTGTTTCATTGAATATTGTGTTAAAAATAATACTGCATTTATCTGCGTATTTATTTATTTACTGAAAATTCTGAGATCTCCTGTTTTCAGTTAGTTTATTCTTCTCCCTTCATTGTTATTCAGTGTAGAAGTCTTAGCCTAGAGGGATTCTCTGTCTTAAAGCCTTAGTCCCTTATCTCTGAAATTATTTCTGCTGAATAGTTGCATACTGGAGCTGTTTGGTTAGCTTTTGCATACCCTACATCAACTTTATTGCAAGCTACAATAAGTGCAAACTTGCAATGTTATAAGATAGTACTGAATTTTATTTTTTCTGTTTATTGTTTTATTGAATATTGTGTTCAAAATTGTACTATTTTATCTGCCTGTTTATTTGTTTACTGAAACTTCTGAGCTCTCCTGTCTGCATTTAGTTTATTCTTCTCCCTTCATTGTTATTCAGTGTAGAAGTCATATCCTAATAAGTTCTCTATGCCATATAGTCTTAGTCCCTTATCTCTGAAATTATTTCTGCTGAATAGTTGCATACTGGAGATGTTTGGTTAGCTTTTGCATAGCCTACATCAACTTTATTACAAGCTGAGATAAGTACAAACTTGCAGTGTTATAAGATAGTACTGAATTTTATTTTTTCTGTGTATTGTTTCATTGAATATTGTATTAAAGATAGTACTGCATGTAACTGCTTATTTATTTGTTTACTGAAAATTCTGAGCTCTCCTGTCTGCAGTTAGTTTATACTTCTCCCCTTCATTGTTATTCTGTGTAGAAGTCTTAGCCTAGAGGGATTCTCTGTGCCTTAAAGTCTTAGTCCCTTATATCTGAAATTATTTCTGCTGAATAGTTGCATACTGGAGCTGTTTCTTTAGCTTTGACATACCCTACATCAACTTTATTACAAGCTGAGATAAGTACAAACTTGCAGTATTATAAGATAGTACTGCATTTTATTTTTTCTGTTTATTGTTTCATTGAATATTGTGTTAAAATAGTACTGCATTTTTCTGCTTATTTATTTTATACCTGAAAATTCTGAGCTTTCCTGTCTGCAGTTAGTTTCTTCTTCTCCCTTCATTGTTATTCAGTGTAGAAGTCTTATCCTAGAGGGATTCTCTGTGCCTTAAAGTTTTAGTCCCTAATCTCTAAAATTATTTCTGCTGAATAGTTGCATTCTAGAGCTGTTTGGTTAGCTTTTGCATACCCTACATCAACTTTATTACAATCTGAGATAAGTACAAACTTGCAGTGTTATAAGATAGTACTGAATTTTATTTTTTCTGTTTATTATTTCATTAAATATTGTGCTAAAACAGCACTGCATTTATCTGCTTATTTATTTTTTTACTGAAAATTCTGACCTTTCCTATCTGAAGTTAGTTTCTTCTTCTCCCTTCACTGTTATTCAGTGTAGATGTCTTAGCCTAGAGGGATTCTCTGTGCCTTAAAGTCTTAGTCCCTTATCTCTGAAATAATTTCTGCTGAATAGTTGCATACTGGAGCTGTTGTGTTAGCTTTCGCATACTCCATATCAACTTTATTATAAGCTGAGATAAGTAGAAACTTGAAGTGTTATAAGATAGTACTGAATTTCATTTTTTCTGTTTATTGTGTCATTGAATATTGTATTAAAAATAGTACTGCATTTATCTGCTTCTTGATTTGTCATAGTCCCTTATCTCTGAAATTATTTCTGCTGAATAGTTGCATCCTGGAGCTGTTTGTTTAGCTTTTGCATGCCCTACATCAACTGTATTACAATCTGAGCTAAGTACAAACTTGCAGTGTTATAAGATAGTACTGAATTTTCTTTTTTCTTTTTATTGTTTCATTGAATATTGTGTTAAAATAGTACTGCATTTATCTGCTTATTTATTTGTTTACTGAAAACTCTGAGCACTTCTGTCTGCAGTTAGTTTATTCTTCTCCCTTCATTGCTATTTGGTGTAGAAGTCTTAGCCTACAGGGATTCTTTGTGCCTAACAGTCTTAGTCACTTATCTCTGAAATTATTTGTGCTGAATAGTTGCATACTAGAGTTGTTTGGGTAGCTTTTGCATACCCTAAATCAACTTTATTACAAGCTCAGATAAGTACAAACTGGCAGTGTTAGAAGATAGTACTGAATTTTATTTTATCTGTTTATTGTTTTTTTTAATATTGTGTTAAACATTGTATTGGTTTATCTGCCTATTTATTTGTTTACTTTAAATTCTGAGCTCTCTTGTCTGCATTTAGTTTATTCTTCTCCCTTCATTGTTATTCAGTGTAGAAGTCTTAGCCTAGAAAGTTTCTCTATGTATTAAGTCTTAGTCCCTTATCTCTGAAATTATTTCTGCTGAATAGTTGCATACTAGAGCTGTTTGGTTAGCTTTTGCATACCCTACATCAACTTTATTACAAGTTAAATAAGTACAAATGTGCAATGTTATAAGACAGTACTGAATTTTATTTTTTCTGTTTATTGTTTTATTGAATATTGTGTTAAAAATTGTACTGGTTTATCTGCCTATTTATTTGTTTACTGAAACTTCTGAGCTCTCTTGTCTGCATTTAGTTTATTCTTCTCCCTTCATTGTTATTCATTGTAGAAGTCTTAGCCTAAAAAGATTCTCTATGCCATAAAGTATTAGTCCCTTATACCAAACAACCAACGAAAAGGTCAAAAAAGACCGATGATAATGAAACAACAACAAGGATTCCACGTAGAAAAGGTTTATTCTTAAAACAAGACTTAGCGCCTCGGCTACCACAGCCTTCAATGAGTACAAGATAATAATACAAAACCACTCCCTTATATACCACTAAAAGTTAATTAATCAATCAATTAATCAATATAACATTTAAAGAGACTCCACTTCATAAATAAAGAAAGAAAAAAACATAATTATACAAAAAAATAAATTACAATAAATATTTCCAATTAATTTCCATATTTAAACCATTCGGTGATAATGTATTATATTTTAATATGAAAATAGATTCTTTATACAGTAACATATTTTTTAATAGCTTATGATCACCTTTTTTTAACAAAAATCTGCTCTAAAATGGCTGCCTGTAATAAATCTGCATTACTGTTATGAAATTCTAAGAAATGTGATGCAACTGAATTTTCTATAGCCCCCCTCCTAATATCACGAACATGTTCCTGCAATCTAACCCTAAATTTTCTCTTAGTTTCTCCAATGTAGAAAAGATTACATGGACATTTAAGACAATAAATGATCCCTTCAGTGTAACAAGAAAACAATTTGATTGGTACAAATATTTTATTATTTATTTTATCAAATGTTAATTTTATCAAAGGGCACACAGGACAAGTATAACAAGGTACAGTGCCAAAAGTATTTAGTGAAAATTTCAACTTGTCAGTAGGGCATATATAATATGCTCTCACTAACATATCACGTAAACTTTGACCCCTTTTGTAAGCAATTTTAGGATTAGCAGGAAGTAATTTACCCAGAACTCTATCACTTCTTAAAAATTTCCAATAATATCTCACTATGTTCCAGATCTTGTTACTCAATAAATTATATGGGGTGACAAAATAAATATCATCTGTTTGTACTTTATTATATTTTTTAGGTATATTAGTCTGGCTAGTATGACCCTCTATAGTTGTAATAAATTTATTTATAGAATCCATCAGGCATTGAATTGAATAGCCTCTATGTAAAACAATATCAACAAGTTTACAAATCTATTTTACTAAATCTTGATAGTCATTACATAACCTAGACAGCCTTACAATTTCTCCATAAGGTAAGGATTCAATGGTATGAGGAGGATGACAACTAATTCCAAACAAATATTGATTCCCATCGATAAACTTTTGATGAACCGAAGTAAATATCGGTTCATCTACTTTCCCCACTAAAGTGATATCTAAAAAATTAACTTTTGGCCCTACTTGCAAGCCATCAAATTTAATATCACAGTTGTTATTATTGAGTTCAAGTACAAAATTAGATACTAAGTCAAAACCTCCCTGACACAAAAAAATCAAATCATCAATATATCTAAAGTATAACAACACATGATTCTGTAGAAAATTATTAGTATAAATATAATCTAATTCAAATTTCGCCATGAAAATATTTGCATACATAGGGGCAAAAGGCGCCCCCATGGCAGTACCCTTAATTTGATGGTAAATATTTTCATTAAAGCTAAAAAAATTATTAAACAAACAGAACTCAGTTAAATCCAAAACATAATGAGAAACAGGGCTATCACCTAAAAAATAGTGTAAAGCTAGAAATACCATCCCAATGATTAATATTAGTATATAAACTCACCACATCTAAACAGATCCAGAACATATCTTGAGTCCAATGTACATGTGAAATTTTCTGGATAAAATCATAAGAGTTCTGAATATATGAATCGAATTTTTGTACATATGGCAATAAGTGTTTATGTATCACTTCTCCTGCATTTTGTAAAAAATAGTTAGTAGCCGCCACAATAGGGCGACCAGGAGGACTATAAAGACTCTTATGCAGTTTGGGAAGACAATAAAAAGTAGCCAATGAACTGTTATCTATATTAAATTTAGTATCTAAGGCTTTTTTATCAAAATAGCCCAAACGAACACCTTTTTCCATAAAAATAGCAAATAGTGCTATTGATTTCATGTAATCTTTATGAGCATAGATTTGATACGTAGAACTATCCTTCAAATGTTTCATACACATATCATAATACTGAGTATAGTGTAACAACACAATCTTATTTCCCTTATCAGAAGGTTTAATAATCAAATCATTCCTATTCATAAGATTCTTCAGCGCAAGCCATTCACACTTTGTCATATTGAAGGAACAAGAACTTTTTTCAAAAGAATTTACCAAGTGTTGTAAAGAAAACTGTAACATTTCAGAAAATTGGATAATAGTATTATTTGTGTATGGAGGAATAAATTTACTCTGATACTTAATACCATCTGTATCCAAAAGAGTATAAGCATTTGCTATTTGAAAATCAAACTCATCAGAAATACAAGAAAAAAAGCTATCATTGCTAACATCACTTTCCAAACTGCATTTTTCATTGTAATTATACCCACAGCCATTGTACTGAGAAAAATAAAATTTTAAAAGTAACTTCCTGATGATTTTTTTTTTTTCTTACTGCCTCGTTGGTTACTCTCTGCACAGGTTTGAAAGCGCTGTTTATGAGCCTGTGGGTTTTGAGCCTCTGGTAATGGTGGATATTCTGAAAACTCTCCTTCAGAATCAGTAGTAAAACCTCCTCCTTCAGAGGAAGCAAAAGAGACGGACAGCTGTTTCTTATTTCGTTTATTATTCTTTCTCATTGATGTAGAACGTAAATTAGTGTTCCACAAAAAAGCCCGCCCATTATTGTAATCCCGAATGTCTCTCTTGATTTTAGTAGATTTAAAATCTACCTGTTCATTTTCAAATTTGTTTAATTTCTCTTTCAAGTTCTTAAAGATGTCACCAACTTTTTGTTCACCTATGTCGGCAAGTAAATCTATGCTGTTGTTGTTTCATTATTAGTCCCTTATCTCTGAAATTATTTCTGCTGAATAGTTGCATACTGGAGATGTTTGGTTAGCTTTTGCATAGCCTACATCAACTTTATTACAAGCTAAGTACAAACTTGCAGTGTTATAAGATAGTACTGAATTTTATTCTTTCTGTTTATTGTTTCATTGAAAACTGTGTTAAAATAGTAATGCATTTATTTATCTGCTTGCTTATTTATTTGTTTACTGAAAATTCTAAGCTCTCCTGTCTGCAGTTAGTTTATTATTCTCCCTTCATTGTTATTCAGTGTAGATGTATTAGCCTAGAGGGAATCTCTGTGCCTTAAAGTCTTAGTCCCTTATCTCTGAAATTACTTCTGCTGAACAGTTGCATACTGGAGCTGTATGTTTAGCTTTTGCATACCCTACATAAACTTTATTACAAGCTCAGATAAGTACAAATGTGCATTCTTATTCGATAGAACTAAATTTTTTTTCTGTTTAGTGTTTCATTGAATATTGTGTTAAAATAGTACTGCATTTATCTGCTTATTTATTTGTTTTCTGAAAATTCTGAGCTCTCCTGTCTGCAGTTAGTTTATTCTTCTCCCTCCATTGTTATTCTGTGTAGACGTCTTAGCCTAGAGGGATTCTCTGAGCCTTAAAGTCTTAGTCATTTATCTCTAAAACTATTTCTGCTGAATAGTTGCATACTGGAGCTGTTTAGCTAGCTCTTGCATACCCTACATCAGCTTTATTACAAACTGAGATAAGTAAAACCTTGCAGTGTTATAAAATAGTACTGAATTTTATTTTTTCTATTTATTGTTTCATTGAATATTGCGTTAAAAATATTACTGTATTTATCTGCTTATTTATTTGTTTAGCTTTTGCATACCCTACATCAGCTTTATTACAAGCTGCAATAAGTCCAAACGTGCAGTGTTATAAGATTGTACTGAATTTTATTTTTTCTATTTATTGTTTCATTGAATATTGTGTTAAAAATATTACTTTATTTATCTGCTTATTTATTTGTTTAGCTTTTGCATACCCTACACCTACTTTATTACAAGCTGAGATTAGTACAAACTTGCAGTGTTATAAGATAGTACAGCATTTTATTTTTTCTGTTTAATGTTTCATTGACGATTGTTTTCAAAATAGTAGTGCATTTGCCTGCTTATTTACTTGTTTACTGAAATATCTGAGCTCTCCTATTTGCAGTTAGTTTATTCTTCTCTCTTCATTGTTATTCGGTGTAGAAGTCTTAGCCTAGAGGGATTCTTTGTGCCTTACAGTCTTAGTCACTTACCTCTGAAATTATTTCTGCTGAATACTTGCATACTGGAGTTGTTTGGTTAGCTTTTGCATACCCTAAATCAACTTTATTACAAGCTCAGATAAGTACAAACTTGCAGTGTTATAAGATAGTACTGAATTTTATTTTTTCTGTTTATTGTTCCATTGAATATTGTGTTAAAAATAGTACTGCATTTATCTTCTTATTTATTTTTTTACTGAATATTCTGAGCTCTCCTGCCTGCATTTACTTTATTCTTTTACCTTCATTGTTATTCGGTGTAGACGTCTTATCCTAGAAGGATTCTCTGTACCTTAAAGTCTTAGTCACTTATGTCTGAAATTATTTCTGCTGAATAGTTGCATACTGGGGCTGTTTGATTAGCTTTTGCATACCCTACATCAACTTTATTACAAGCTGAGATAAGTACAAACTTGCAGTGTTATAAGATAGTACTGAATTTCATTTTTTCTGTTTATTGTGTCATTGAATATTGTATTAAAAATAGTACTGCATTTATCTGCTTCTTGATTTGTTTACTGAAATTTCTGAGCTCTCTTGTCTGCAGTTAGTTTATTCTTCTCCCTTCATTGCTAATCATAGTGGAAGTCTTAGCCTAGAAGGATTTTCTGTGCCTTAAAGTCTTAGACCCTTATATCTGAAATTATTTCTGCTGAATAGTTGCATACTGGAGCTGTTTAATTAGCTTTTGCATACCCTACATCAACTTTATTACAAGCTGAGATAAGTACAAACTTGCAGTGTTATAAGGTAATACTGAATTTTATTTTTTCTGTTTATTGTTTCATTAAATATTGTGTTAAAATAGTACTGCATGTATCTGCCTATTTATTTGTTTACTGAAAATTCTGAGCTCTCCTGTCTGCAGTTAGTTTATTCTTCTCTCTTCATTGTTATTTGGTGTAGAAGTCTTAGCCTAGAGGGATTCTCTGTGCCTTAAAGTCTTAGACCATTATCTCTGAAATTATTTCTGCTTAATAGTTGAATACTGCAGCTGTTTATTTTGCCCCCATCCTTTAACAAAAAAACAAAAAATTTATTTTTTTTTTCAAAATTTTTTAAAAAAAAAATAAATTGGTTGTAAAAATAATTGATTTTTTTGCATTTATTTGTTTTTTAAAAATATTACTCTTTTTCCTTCTTGTTTTG
>NC_056744.1:1252380403-1252416832 GCF_019279795.1 Protopterus annectens | reverse complement strand
AAAAGGTGGAGCCTCTACGGACCCTGGAAACTATCACCCCATAAGCCTGACTAGCTTAGTCTGCAAGGCTATGGAGAGGATCATCACGGAGCTCATAAACAAAGACATTGGGGACCTACAGACACTAGATCCTACCCAGTTCGGCTTTGTCAAGGGCAGATCCTGCCTTTTGAACCTGGTTGACTTCTTTGAAACAGTCACCAAAGCCATAGATGAATGGAAGGTAGTCCACACAGCTTATCTGGACCTTGCAAAGGCATTTGACACAATACCCCACTCGGGCATCATAGATAAGCTATCCAGCTTAAATATAAACCCCTATGTCACAAGATGGGTTGCAAACTGGCTCAAAGACATAACCCACAGAGTGAGAGTTGCTGGAGCCATGTCAGACTCTAAACCGGTCACAAGTGGCATCCCACAGGGTTCTGTCCTGGGACCACTCTTGTTCGGTATATACTTTTCCGAGGTACAGGCAAACGTGGGAGGACTATGGCTCACCAAGTTCGCAGACGACTGCAAACTGGGCGCCATAATCAACTTTCCAGCCGACACAAACATCCTTCAAAAAGGTCTCACAGAGACAGATAACTGGTGCCAGCTCCATGGTTTAAAGCTAAATGCCAAAAAATGTATAGTCATACCCTTTGGCAAAAACAATGTGCCCACAAATTACCACATAGGCGGAAACCCATTAAGTACAGAGAAAGTTATTAGGGACCTGGGGACCCAAGTTGATAGCAATCTCTCCTTTTAAAACCACATTGCCAAAGTGGTTAGAAAGACCTTCTACATAGCCCACCTCATCACGAAGGGTTTCACATCTAGATCAAGAGAGGTAATCGTGCCCCTTTATTCATCCCTCATCAGGCCCATCATAGAATACAATGTCCCTTTTGGGATGTATCTTACCCGACACCTGCAGCAATTAGAAAGACCCCAAAAGTATCTCACCAAGAGGATCAAGGGTCTCAAACAGATGCCATATGCTGCTCGGTTAAAACAACTCCAGCTCTACTCAGTTGCATACCGCCTACTTCGAGGCGATCTATGCCTGACATACAAAGCTATGTCAAATCCAGAATTAATGGACATGCTCCACCTCAGTAAATCTAAATCCCTTAGAGCCACACGCTCGAGGGACTTGAACCTCAGCACAGAAATAAATAGAACTTGCTGGAGGGACAGGTTTATAACCCAGAGGCTCCCTTCGCTCTGGAATAGAATTCCAGTTCATGTGAGGCAGAGCACCTCACTGAATCTCTTCAAGAAGAATCTCGATAAGTGGATGGGGGATCGTAGGTTTGTCCCAGGGATTACTCCCGTGTCACTATTAGACAGAGGCACAGTAAACTAAACCTTAAAAAGGGCACAGTATACTCAAATCAAGGGGTAGCGTAAGCCATACAGAATCGGGCTAGGCTTATAATTGCCCCAGGGCAGATAGCCTAGTATGAACCTATGAACCTATGAACCTATGTTTACTGAAAATTCTGAGCACTCCTGTCTGCAGTTAGTTTATTCTTCTCCCTTCATTGTTATTCAATGTAGAAGTCTTAGCCTACAGAGATTTTCTGCACCTTAAAGTCTTAGTCCATTATCTCTGAAATTATTTTTGTAGAATAGTTGCATACTGGAGCTGTTTGGTTAGCTTTTGCATACCCTACAGCAACTTTATTACAAGCTAATTACAAACTTGCAGTGTTTTAAGATAGTACTGAATTTTATTTTTTCTATTTATTGTTTCATTAAATATTGTGTGAAAAATAGTACTGCATTTATCTGCTTATTAATTTGTTTACTGTAAATTCTGAGCTCTCCGGTCTGCATTTAGTTTATTCTTCTCCCTTCATTGTTATTCAGTGTAGAAGTCTTAGCCTAGAAAGATTCTCTATGCCATAAAGTCTTAGTCCCTTATCTCTGAAATTATTTCTGCTCAATAGTTGCATACTGGAGCTGTTTGGTTAGTTTTTGCATACCCTACATTTACTTTATTACAAGCTAAGTACAAACTTGCAGTGTTATAAGCTAGTACTGAATTTTATTTTTTCTATTTATTGTTTCATTGAATATTGTTTTAAAAATAGTATTGCATTTAATAGCTTATTTACTTGTTTATTCAAAATTCTGAGCTCTCCTGGCTGCAGTTAGTTTATTATTCTCCCCTCATTGTTATTCGGTGTAGAAGTCTAAGCCTAGAGGGATTCTTTGTGCCTTGAAGTCTTAGTCCCTTATCTCTGAAATCATTTCTGCTGAATAGTTGCATACTGGAGGTGCCTGGTTAAGTTATGCGTACCCAAATCAACTTTTTTTACAAGCTGAGATCAGTACAAACTTGCAATGTTATAAGATAGTAATGAATTTTATTTTTTCTGTTTATTGTTTCATTGAATATTGTGTTAAAAATAGTACTGCATTTATCTGCTTATTTATTTGTTTACTGAAAACTCTGAGCTCTCCTGTCTCCATTTAGTTTATTCTTCTCCCTTCATTGTTGTTCACTGTAGAAGTCTTAGCCTAGAGGGATTCTCTGTGCCTTAAAGTCTTAGTCCCTTATCTCTAAAATTATTTCTGCAGAATAGGTGCATACTGGAGCTGTTTGGTTAGCTTTTGCATACCCTACATCAACTTTTTTACAAGCTGAGATAAGTACAAACTTGCAGTGTTGTAAGATAGTACTGAATTTTATTTTTTCTCTTTGTTTCATTGAATTTTGTGTTAAAAATAGTACTGCATTTATCTGCTTATTTATTTGTTTAATGAAAATTCTGAGCTCTCTTGTCTGCATTTAGTTTATTCTTCTCCCTTCATTGTTATTCAATGTAGAAGTCTTAGCCTACAGAGATATTCTGCACCTTAAAGTCTTAGTCCATTATCTCTGAAATTATTTTTGTAGAATAGTTGCATACTGGAGCTGTTTGTTTAGCTTTTGCATACCCTACAGCAACTTTATTACAAGCTAATTACAAACTTGCAGTGTTTTAAGATAGTACTGAATTTTATTTTTTCTATTTATTGTTTCATTAAATATTGTGTGAAAAATAGTACTGCATTTATCTGCTTATTAATTTGTTTACTGTAAATTCTGAGCTCTCCGGTCTGCATTTAGTTTATTCTTCTCCCTTCATTGTTATTCAGTGTAGAAGTCTTAGCCTAGAAAGATTCTCTATGCCATAAAGTCTTAGTCCCTTATCTCTGAAATTATTTCTGCTCAATAGTTGCATACTGGAGCTGTTTGGTTAGTTTTTGCATACCCTACATTTACTTTATTACAAGCTAAGTACAAACTTGCAGTGTTATAAGCTAGTACTGAATTTTATTTTTTCTATTTATTGTTTCATTGAATATTGTTTTAAAAATAGTATTGCATTTAATAGCTTATTTACTTGTTTATTCAAAATTCTGAGCTCTCCTGGCTGCAGTTAGTTTATTATTCTCCCCTCATTGTTATTCGGTGTAGAAGTCTAAGCCTAGAGGGATTCTTTGTGCCTTGAAGTCTTAGTCCCTTATCTCTGAAATCATTTCTGCTGAATAGTTGCATACTGGAGGTGCCTGGTTAGGTTATGCGTACCCTAGATCAACTTTTTTTACAAGCTGAGATCAGTACAAACTTGCAATGTTATAAGATAGTAATGAATTTTATTTTTTCTGTTTATTGTTTCATTGAATATTGTGTTAAAAATAGTACTGCATTTATCTGCTTATTTATTTGTTTACTGAAAACTCTGAGCTCTCCTGTCTCCATTTAGTTTATTCTTCTCCCTTCATTGTTGTTCACTGTAGAAGTCTTAGCCTAGAGGGATTCTCTGTGCCTTAAAGTCTTAGTCCCTTATCTCTAAAATTATTTCTGCAGAATAGGTGCATACTGGAGCTGTTTGGTTAGCTTTTGCATACCCTACATCAACTTTTTTACAAGCTGAGATAAGTACAAACTTGCAGTGTTGTAAGATAGTACTGAATTTTATTTTTTCTCTTTGTTTCATTGAATTTTGTGTTAAAAATAGTACTGCATTTATCTGCTTATTTATTTGTTTAATGAAAATTCTGAGCTCTCTTGTCTGCAGTTAGTTTATTCTTCTCCCTTCATTGTTATTCAGTGTAGAAGTCTTAGCCTACAGAGATTTTCTGCACCTTAAAGTCTTAGTCCATTATCACTGAAATTATTTTTGTAGAATAGTTGCAAACTGGAGCTGTTTGGTTAGCTTTTGCATACCCTACAGCAACTTTATTACAAGCTAATTACAAACTTGCAGTGTTTTAAGATAGTACTGAATGTTATTTTTTCTATTTATTCTTTCATTAAATATTGTGTTAAAATAGTACTGCATTTATTTGCTTATTAATTTGTTTGCTGTAAATTCTGAGCTCTCCTGTCTGCATTTAGTTTATTCTTCTCCCTTCATTGTTATTCAGTGCAGAAGTCATAGCCTAGAAAGATTCTCTATGCCATAAAGTCTTAGTCCCTTATCTCTGAAATTATTTCTGCTAAATAGTTGCATATTGGAGCTGTTTGATTAGCTTTTGAATACCCTACATCAACTTTCTTACATGCTGAAATAAGTACAAACTTGTAATGTTATGAGATAGTACTGAATTTTATTTTTTTCTGTTTATTGTTTCATTGAATATTGTGTTAAAAATAGTACTGCATTTATCTGTGTATTTATTCATTTACTGAAAATTCTGAGCTCACCTCTCTGCATTTAGTTTTTTCTTCTCCCTTCATTGTTATTTGGTGTAGAAGTCTTAGCCTAGAGGGATTCTCTGTGTCTAAAAGTCTTAGTCCCTTATCTCTGAAATTATTTCTGATGAATAGTTACATACTGGAGCTGTTTGGTTAGCTTTTGCATACCCTACATCAACTTTATTACATGCTGAAATAAGTACAAGCTTGCAATGTTATAAGATAGTACTGAATTTTATTTTTTCTGTTTATCTTTTTATTGAATATTGTGTTAAAAATAGTACTGGTTTATCTGCCTATTTATTTGTTTATTGAAAATTCTAAACTCTCCTGTCTGCATTTAGTTTATTCTTCTCCCTTCATTGTTATTCAGTGTAGAAGTCTTAGCCTAGAAAGATTCTCTATGCCATAAAGTATTAGTCCCTTATCTCTGAAATTATTTCTGCTGAATATTTGCATACTGGAGATGTTTGGTTAGTTATTGCATACCCTACATTAACTTTCTTACAAGCTGAGATAAGTACAAACTTGCAATGTTATAAGATAGTAATGAATTTTATTTTTTCTGTTTATTGTTTCATTGAATATTGTGTTAAAAATAGTACTGCATTTATCTGCTTATTTATTTGTTTACTGAAAACTCTGAGCTCTCCTGTCTGCATTTAGTTTATTCTTCTCCCTTCATTGTTGTTCACTGTAGAAGTCTTAGCCTAGAGGGATTCTCTGTGCCTTAAAGTCTTAGTCCCTTATCTCTAAAATTATTTCTGCAGAATAGTTGCATACTGGAGCTGTTTGGTTAGCTTTTGCATACCCTACATCAACTTTTTTACAAGCTGAGATAAGTACAAACTTGCAGTGTTGTAAGATAGTACTGAATTTTATTTTTTCTCTTTGTTTCATTGAATAGTGTGTTAAAAATAGTACTGCATTTATCTGCTTGCTTATTTACTTGTTTACTGAAAATTCTAAGCTCTCCTGTCTGCTTTTAGTTTATTCTTCTCCCTTCAATGTTATTCGGTGTAGAAGTCTTAGCCTAGAGATATTCTCTGTGCCTTAAAGTCTTTGTCCCGTATCTCTGAAATTATTTCTGCTGAATAGGTGCATACTGGAGCTGTTTGCTTAGAATTTGCATACCCTACATCAAGTTTATTTCAAGCTGAGATAAGTACAAACTTGCAGTATTATAAGATAGTACTGAATTTTATTTTTTCTGTTTATTGTTTCATTGAATATTGTTCTAACAATAGTACTGCATTTATCTGCCTATTTATTTGTTTACTGAATATTCTGAGCTCTCCTGTTTGCAGTTAGTTTATTCTTCTCCCTACATTGTTATTCGGTGCAGAAGTCTTAGCCTACAGAGATTTTCTGCACCTTAAAGTCTTAGTCCAGTATCTCAGAAATTATTTTTGCATACTGGAGCTGTTTGGTTGGCTTTTGCATACCCTGCAGCAACTTTATTACAAGCAAATTACAAACTTGCAGTGTTTTAAGATAGTACTGAATTTTATTTTTTCTGTTTATTGTTTCATTGAATATTGTTCTAACAATAGTACTACATTTATCTGCTTATTAATTTGTTTACTGTAAATTCTGAGCTCTCCTGTCTGCATTTAATTTATTCTTCTCCCTTCATTGTTATTCAGTGTAGAAGTCTTAGCCTAGAGATATTCTCTTTGCCTTAAAGTCTTAGTCCATTATCTCTGAAATTATTTCTGCTGAATAGTTGCATACTGGAGCTTTTTAGTTAGCTTTTGCATAACCTGAATCACCTTTATCAAAAGCTGAGATAGGCACAAATTTGCCATGTTATAAGATAGTACTGAATTTTATTTTTTCTCTTTATTGTTTCATTGAATATTGTGTTAAAATAGTACTGAATTTATGTGTTTATTTATTTGTTTACTGAACATTCTGAGCTCTACTGTCCACAGTTAGTTTATTCTTCTCCCTTCATTGTTATTCGGTGTAGAAGTATTAGCCTAGAGGGATTCTCTGCACCTTATCTCTGAAATTATTTCTGTTGAATAGTTGCATACTGGAGCTGTTTGGCTAGCTTTTGCATACCCTACAGCAACTTTATTACAAGCTAAGTACAAACTTGCAGTGTTATAAGATAGTACTGAATTTTATTTTTTCTATTTATTGTTTCATTGAACATTGTGTTAAAAATAGTACTGCATTTTTCTGCTTATTAATTTGTTTACTGTAAGTTCTGAGCTCTCCTGTCTGCAATTATTTTATTCTATTCCCTTCATTGTTATTTGGTGCAGAAGTCTTAGCCTAGAGGGATTCTGTGTGTCTTAAAGTCTTAGTCCCTTATCTCTGAAAATATTTCTGCTGAATAGTTGCATACTTGAGCTGTTTGTTTAGCTTTTGCATGCCCTACATTAACTTTATTACAAGCTGGGATAAGTACAAACTTGCAGTTTTATAAGAGAGTACTGAATTTTATTTTTTTATTGTTTCACTGAATATTGTGTTAAAATAGTACAGCATTTATCTGCTTATTTATTTGTTTACTGAAAATTCTGAGCACTTCTGTCTGCAGTTAGTTTATTCTTCTCCCTTCATTGTTATTCAGTGTAGAAGTCTTAGCCTACAGAGATTTTCTGCACCTTAAAGTCTTAGTCCATTATCTATGAAATTATTTTTATTGAATAGTTGCATACTGGAGCTGTTTGGTTAACTTTTGCATACCAGACAGCAACTTTATTACAAGCAAATTACAAACTTGCAGTGTTTTAAGATAGTACTGAATTTTATTTTTTCTATTTATTGTTTTATTAAATATTGTGTTAAAAATACTACTGCATTTATCCGCTTATTAATTTGTTTACTGTAAATTCTGAGCTCTCCTGTCTGCGCTTAATTTATTCTTCTCCCTTCATTGTTATTCAGTGTAGAAGTTTTAGCCTAGAAAGACTCTCTATGCCACAACGTCTTAGTTCATTATCTCTGAAATTATTTCTGCTCAATAGTTGCATACTGGAGCTGTTTGGTTAGTTTTTGCATACCCTACATCTACTTTATTACAAGCTGAGATAAGTACAAACATGCAGTGTTATAATATAGTACTAAATTTCATTTTTTCTGTTTATTGTTTCATTGAATATTGTTTTAAAAATAGTACCGCAATTAATTGCTTATTTACTTGTTTTTTGAAAATTCTGTGCTCTCCTGTCTGCAGTTAGTTTATTCTTCTCCCTTCATTGTTATTTGGTGTAGAAGTCTTAGCCTAGAGGGATTCTCTGTGCCTTGATGTCTTAGTCCCTTATCTCAGAAATCATTTCTGCTGAATAGTTGCTTACTGGAGCTGCTTGATTAGGTTATGCATATCCTAGATCAACCTTTTAACAAGCTGAGATCAGTACAAACCTGCAGTGTCATAAGATAGTACTCAATTTTATTTTTTCTGTTTATTGTTTCATTGAATATTGTGTTAAAAATAGAACTGCATTTATCTGCTTATTTATTTGTTTACTGAAAATTCTGAGCTCTCATGTCTGCATTTAGTTTATTCTTCTCCCGTCATTGTTATTCATTGTAGAAATCTTAGCCTAGAGGGATTCTCTGCACCTTAAAGTCTTAGTCCATTATCTTTGAAATTATTTCTGTGGAATAGTTGCATACTGGAGCTGTTTGGTTAGCTATTGCATACCCTATATCAACTTTATTACAAGCTAAGTACAAACTTGCAGTGTTTTAAGACAGTACTGAATTTATTTTTTTCTGTTTATTGTTTCATTGAATATTGTGTTAAAAATAGTACTGCATTTATCTGCTTATTTATTTGTTTACTGAAAATTCTGAGCTCTCCTGTCTGCAGTTAGTTTATTCTTCTCCCTTCATTGTTATTCAGTGTCGTAGTCTTAGCCTAGAGGGATTCTCTGTGCCTTAAACTCTTAGTCCCTTATCGCTGAAATTTTTTCTGCTGAATAGTTGCATACGTGAGCTGCTTGGTTACCTTTTGCATACCCTACATCAGCTTTATTACAAGATGATATGAGTACAAACTTGCAATGTTATAAGATAGTACTGAATTTCATTTTTTTTTGTTTATTGTTTCATTGAATATTGTGTTAAAAATAGTACTGCATTTATCTGCTTATTTATTTTTTTACTGAAAATTCTGAGCTCTCCTGTCTGCTTTTAGTTTATTCTTCTCCCTTCAATGTTATTCGGTGTAGAAGTCTTAGCCTAGAGGTATTCTCTGTGCCTTAATGTCTTAGTCCCTTATCTCTGAAACTCCTTCTGCTGAATACTTGCATACTGGAGCTGTTTGTTTAACTTTTGCATACCCTTCATAAACTTTATTACAAGCTGAGATAAGTACAAACGTGCATTGTTATAAGATAGTACTGAATTGTATTTTTTCTTTTTATTTTTTTATTGAATATTGTGTTAAAAATAGTACTGCATTTATCTGCTTATTTATTTGTTTACTGAAAATTCTGAGCTCTCCTGTCTGTAGTTAGTTTATTCTTCTCCCTTCAATGTTATTCAGTGTAGAAGTCTTAGCCTAGAGATATTCTCTGTGCCTTAAAGTCTTAGTCCCTTATCTCTGAAATTATTTCTGCTGAATAGTTGCATACTTTAGCTGTTTTCTTAGCGTTTGCACACCCTACATCAAGTTTATTTCAAGCTGAGATAAGTACAAACTTGCAGTATTATAAGATAGTACTGAATTTTATTTTTTCTGTTTATTGTTTCATTGAATATTGTTTTAAAAATAGTACTGCATTTATCTGCTTATTTATTTGTTTACTGAATATTCTGAGCTATCCTGTTTGCAGTTAGTTTATTCTTCTCCCTACATTGTTATTCGGTGTAAAAGTCTTAGCCTACAGAGATTTTCTGCACCTTAAAGTCTTAGTCCATTATCTCTGAAATCATTTTTGTAGAATAGTTGCTTACTGGAGCTGTTTGGTTGGCTTTTGCATACCCTACAGCAACTTTATTACAAGCAAATTACAAACTTGCAGTGTTTTAAGATAGTACTGAATTTTATTTTTTCTGTTTAGTGTTTCATTGAATATTGTTCTAACAATAGTACTGCATTTATCTGCTTAATAATTTGTTTGCTGTAAATTATGAGCTCTCCTGTCTGCATTTAATTTATTCTTCTCCCTTCATTGTTATTCACTGCAGAAGTGTTAGCCTAGAGGTATTCTCTTTGCCTTAAAGTCTTAGTGCCTTATCTCTGAAATTATTTCTGCTCAATAATTGCATACTGGAGCTGTTTGGCTGGTTTTTGCATACCCTACATCTACTTTATTACAAGCTGAGATAAGTACAAACTTGCAGTTTTATAAGATAGTACTAAATTTTGTTTCTCTTTATTGTTTCATTGAATATTGTTTTAAAAATAGTACATTTAATTGATTATTTACTTGTTTATTGAAAATTCTGAGCTCTCCTGTCTGCAGTTAGTTTATTATTCTCCCTTCATTGTTATTTGGTGTAGAAGTCTTAGCCTAGAGGATTTTCTGCACCTTAAAGTCTTAGTCCATTATCTCTGAAATTATTTTTGTAGAATAGTTGCATACTGGAGCTGTTTTGTTAGCTCTTGCATACTCTGCATCAACTTTATTACAAGCTGAGATAAGTACAAACCTGCAATGTTATAAGATAGTACTGAATTTTATTTTTTCTGTTTATTGTTTCATTGAATATTGTGTTAAAACAGTACTGCATTTATCTGCTTATTCATTTGTTTAATAAAAATTCTGAGCTCTTCTTTCTGCAGTTGGTTTATTCTTCTCCCTTCATTGTTATTCAGTGTAGAAGTCTTAGCCTAGAGGGATTCTCTGTGCCTTAAAGTCTTAGTCCCTTATCTCTGAAATTATTTCTGCTGAATACTTGCATACTGGAGCTGTTTGGTTAGCTTTTGCATACCCTACATCAACTTTATCACAAGCTGAGATAAGTACAAACTTGCAGTGTTATAAGATAGTACTGAATTTTATTTTTCTGTTTATTGTTTCATTGAATATTGTGTTAAAATAGTACTGCATTTATCTGCTTGTTTATTTGTTTATTGAAAATTCTGAGCTCTCTTGTCTGCAGTTAGTTTATTCTTCTCCCTTCATTGTCATTTGGTGTAGAAGTCTTAGCCTAGAGGGATTCTCTGTGCCTTAAAGTCTTAGTCCCTTATCTCTGAAATTATTTCTGCTGAATAGTTGCATACTGGAGCTGTTTAGTTATCTTTTGCATACCCTACATCATCCTTATTATAGGCTGAGAAAAGTACAAACTTGCAGTGTTATAAGATAGTATTGAATGTAATTTTTCTGTTTATTGTTTCATTAAATATTGTTTTAAAAATAGTACTGCGTTTATCTGCTTATTTATTTGTTTACTGAGAATTCTGAGCTCTCCTGTCTGCAGTTAGTTTTCCCCACCCACCCTCTCTGTTTCTTGTTGTGGTATTAATCTTGGTGGCTTTGGAATTGACCGCCCCTCCTGTAAATTTGTTTTTGAGCACTCCTTTTGGGCCCATCTCATTTGCTCACTCAACTGAGTACAGTGAGATCATATTTTGATTTCAGACACTCCTACCATTCCCATCTGTTCAGCCCTATCTCAACAATATCCTAGTCTAGTCTCATTAGCTCATCCTGCCTAATACAGAGAAAACATTTGAGTAGGCATACCCACTTAGGCCCTGAGCTTGTCTGATTGAAGACTGCTGGAATAGGGCTCAGTTCTGAGGTTTTTTACTGGTTAATTGGGTAATTATTTTCAAATCAGTTTGCTTGTTTTCAAAAAGAAAAAGAAAAAAAAACAATTTGCACTTTTATTGTATTTGTGTTTCTTCCTACTTTATTACCTTATTTTGCTTTTGCCTCTTCTTAAAAGTACCCAGTTGTGTTTATTATGCTGCATTTATTACTGCTTGGTAGTAGCCTGATTAAATTGTAACTGTTATTGTAAGTCTTTTGGTTATTGCACTTGGGCTTCATACCAGTTGTTTTACATTAAGAAAGTTTGTGGTCTGCACTGTTGTGGCAGGACAAGTAGCTTACATCCTTCTAATTTGGGAGTTGCTGATTGAAGGCTCAGTGTCTGTTATTCTAAAAGTGTATTAATTCTGGTTTAAGCACTTGGCCTCCAGGCCAGTTATTTTACAATAAGTAGGTCTGTTGTCTGCACTCATGTGGGAGGAGAGGCTAGATTCTACCCTTCTGAGCTGGGAATTTCTGGTTAAAGGCTTACTGTGCCTGCTCATTTGAACTGTTTTTCTGATATTGGTCGCCTTGTCTGCTGTAGCATAGACTAGATTCAGGCCTGCTGTATCTAGCTTTATTTGTATAACTTGAGCACTAATCCAGGCCATCTTTTTTGATGAAGGTTCCCCTGCACCCTAGTCGCAGGAGTGTACAGTTAGAACTTGTCAAATTGAAGACTGCTGGAACAGGGCTCAGTTTTGAGTTTTTTACTGGTTTATGGGGTAATTTGTTTAAATCAGTTTGCTCATTTTATATTGTTGTATATAACAAAAAAATTGCACTTTATTCATCTGCTTTTACTGTAATTGTGTTTCTTCCCACTTTATTACCTTATTTTGCTTGTGCGTCTTCTTAAATTGTATTATTCTGCTGCATTCATTACTGCTAGGTAGTAGCCTGATTAAATTGTAACTGTTATTCTAAGCCTTGTGGTTTAAGCACTTGTTGTTTTACATTAAGAAGGTTTGTGGACTGCATTGTTGTGGCAGGACAGGTAGCTTACATCCTTCTAAGCTGGGAATTGCTGATTGAAGGCTCAGTGTCTGTTATTCTAAAAGTGCATTAGTTCTGGTTTAAGCACTTGGTCTTCAGGCCAGTTATTTTACATTAAGAAGGCTTGTAGTCTACACTCTTGTGGGAGGAGAGGCTAGATTCTGCCCTCCTGAGCTGAGAATTTCTGGTTAAGGCTTATTGTGCCTGCTTATTTGATCTGTTTCTTTCTGAAATGTGTGTGCCTTGTTTGCTGTAGCCCAGAAGTTAGTAGTTTATTGGCCATTTTGGGCTAGTTTCTATCTCTTTCATTTCCCTGCTATAAAAACAGCATTTGCGTGGTTTTGCGCACCAGGCAGTGTTGGTTAGCTAGGGTTAGACTATTCCCAGCACCACAAAGTAACTGCTCTTCAATTTTTCCCTTGGAACTATACAAACTTTCAATGTAAGCACTCAAACCATTCATTTCACAGCCCAGCACTTGCTCAAAACTCATAGCAAGCACTAATGAACCCTAGCACTAAACCCCCTATACTGTCCAGAAGGACAAGGCTCTCTATTTGTCCCTACCAGCTAATCAGTAAAACAACTCACTTTACCTATTCAGGCATGTTCAAAAGGCAGTTTCAGGTGTACTCTCCAGTCCAACTGGTGGATCTGGGCATTTTGAGGCAATGTTACAACTGCCTCATGTACACAGACAACCCTCTCCTCCTACCACCAAACACTAATATATGCGAGAGATGCAATTATACAGCCAAACTGAAGGCAAAGCTCTCTCAACCCAAGACTGGAACTGACAGTCAAGAGTAGAAGGAAAATACTTGCAACTTTCCACCAGTCTCACATAGACCTACTAAACCAACACCAGCAAATAACACACATAAATACACGAAAACATACTCAGAGGCTCTAAATAAAAATCTGCAAAAGCAACAGAGACCTCCAAAGCAAACACCCAAGCAACCTCCACACCCCATCACAAACTATGAAACACATACTTCACATAATCAGTCTGCCACGCAATCACAGCCCTTAAGGCAAAATAACATAACCAACACATTAGTAATAGGCAACTCTATAGTCAGGCACACTAATGTCCCACCAACTAGGCTGGACAAGGAAAAGGTTACAGGTAGCTGCCTGTTGGGCACCAGGGTCCGCCACATAACACAAGCACTCAGGTCACTCCAGAACAAGTACAAATATGACTCTGTCATTGTCCATGTTGGTGTGAATGACCTGAAACATACCTCCCTGGACTACATGAAAAGAGACATGAAAGAGCTCTCTGATCATGTAGCCCAGGCTGGTATGACCCTGACCCTGCCCTCACCAAGAATGATGCCACAGTATAAAGAAAAAATGATCAATTTCAACAATTGGCTAAGTTTCTGGTGTCATTCAAAGGGGATCCAGTATCTGTCCACCTGGAATGACATGCTCGATAAGCCACGTTGCTTCGCAAGAGATGGCTTGCACCTGTCACCTTTAGGCTTTCGAATACTGGCCAAGGCTTTTGCCACCCCCATAGTGCCTTTTTTAAGCAAGGCTCAAAAGACAAACCCACCACCGTAAATAGCACAAGTAACCAAAAACTGAGGGTAATGCTACTCAACGCCAGTAGTCTAAACCTCAAAATGCATGCACTCGAGGCACTCCTCAGTATGGAGAACATCGATATCTGTGCAGTAACAGAAACCTGGTTTAAGGCACCAGAGATCACCCCAGCACTACCAGGCTATAACTCATACCATACTTTTTGGCCAAAGAACCCAGACCGAAACACAAAAGGTGGGGGTGTATACATATTCATCAAGGATACCCATACCTCCAGGTTAGTGGCACAGCACAATGCCTCAGAGATCATCCATGTGCAGCTAACAACAGGCAAAACTGCCATTCAAATTGTAGCTTGCTGTAGATCACCTACCATGACCCAGGACCCCCATTCTGCATTTCTGGAGACACTGGAAAATATGAAGGTCCTACCAAACATCCTAATATTGGGTGATTTCAATTACCTAAACATTAACTGAGAGAACTACTCAAGTACTAACTCCCTTGACCAACACTTCCTAGAATTTATAAACTCGAATGCCCTGGATCAACTGGTCAACACCCCCCACCAGAGGTGACAACATATTGGACCTGGTCATCACCAACATGGGCGACCGGTGTTCTACACCAGAGTTCAAACCCTCACTGGTTAGATCAGACCATAGACTAATCACTCTGGATATCCACATTCCGCCCCCACCCCCAATCAAGGAAACCACTGTGAAAAATGTTTCAAAAGCAAACTTCACGTTACTTAAGACTGAGGTGGAAAGGTTCACAGCCCCTATGCTAAAGGACAATGCTGTCCAAGCTGCTGAATCCCTTACAAAGGCACTCTATGAGCACCTGCAAGAATGCATGGATCATGCTATCCCAAGCAAAACCAAGACTCACTCCTCCAAGAAAAGGAAACCAGTCTGATGGACCCCTGCCATAAACAAGCTATACAACAGAAGGAGGAAACTAGTATAGAAAAGAGTAAAATCCCAAGAAGGAAAGACATCCCAGATCAGTATCAGCAAGAAACTATGATTCCTCATTAAATCATCCAAGGCTAGCTTCGAAAGAAAAATTGCCAAGGACTCCAAAGATGACCACGAAGCGTTCTTTAGCTATGTCAAGAACTTAAGTGGAAACTCTCATATCTGCTCTGAGTTGTTGCAGAATGGCACAAAATACACTGAACCGACTGATATTGCCAACATTCTGGCAGACATGTTTAGTGCAAACTTCACCCCCCCTCTCACCCCCTAAAGGACCCATAACCATACCAGAAGAATGTAGTGCCCCAGCAATCACTGACACACAGGTTAAAACAGCCCTATCCAAAGCAAAAAATACAGCTTCAATGGGACCAGACGGTGTCCCAGGCTGTGTCTTTCATGAGCTCTAAAATGAACTAACCCCTCACCTAAACATGCTGTTCAAACTCAGCATCTCTACAGGCTATGTACCCATAGAGTGGTGCACAATAACAGTTATCCCGCTCCACAAAGGTGGACCCACAACGGACCCCGGGAACTATCACCCTATAAGCCTGACTAGCCTGGTCTGCAAGGCTATGGAGCACATCATTATGGAATTCATTAACAGAGACATTGGAAACCTTCAAACATTGGACGCTACCCAGTTTGGCTTTGTTAAGGGCAGATCATGCCTCCTAAACCTGGTGGACTTCTTTGAGACAGTTACCAAGGCTTTAGAAAAGGGAAAGTAGGTCCACACAGCCTACCTAGACCTCGCAAAGGCTTTCAACACCATTCCCCATTCTGGTATTATAGACAAGCTCACCAGCCTGAACATAAACCCCTGCATCACGAGATGGGTTGCCAATTGGCTCACGGCTAGAACCCACACGGTGAGAGTTGCAGGCTTTAGGTCCAACTTTAAACCAGTTACAAGTGATGTCCCCCTGGGCTCAGTCCTGGGACCCCTCCTGTTTGGTATATACTTCTCAGAGGTACAGGCAAGCACAGGAGCAAACTGGGGGCTATAATTGACTCTCCAGCTGATACAGACATCCTCCAGAAGGGTCTCGCTGAGACGGATACCTGGTGTCAAAATCATGGCCTCAATCTTAATGCCAAAAAGTGCATAGTCATCCCCTTTGGAAAAAACAAAATACCCATGAACTACCACATACGTGGTAGTTCCCAAAATACAGAAAATGTAATAAGGGATCTGGGGACCCAAGTAGATAGTAATCTCTCCTTTGATAATCATATTGCCAAGGTGGTTAGAAAATTCTTCTGTGTGGCCCACCTAATCACAAAAGGGTTTGCATCTAGAGCAAAAGAGGTTATTGTGCCCCTCTACTCATCACTCAATAGACCCATCATAGAGTACAAAGCCCCATTTGGGATGTACCTTACAAGACACCTGCAACAGCTGGAAAGACCACAGAAGTACCTCACCAAGAGGATTACTGGCCTCAAACATATGCCCTATGCAGCCTGACTGAAGAAACTCCAGCTGTACTCAGTTGCATACCACTTACTCAGAGGGGATCTCTGCCTGACATGCAAGGCCATGTCCAACCCAGAATTGCTGGACATGCTCCATCTAAAAAAAACAAATCCCCAAGAGCCACACACTCTAGGGAACTGAACCTCACCACATCGGTAAATAGGACATGCTGTAGGAATAGATTCCTGTCCCAGAGACTCCCCATGCTTTGGAACAGGATTCCAATCTACATTAGGAAGAGCACCTCACTAACACTCTTCAACAGAAACCTTGAATAGTGGATGGGAGACAGAAAGTTTACCCCTGGGATCACTGCAGTGGCTGTGCTGGACAGAGGCACAGGGAACTAATGGCTCTGCTGGACCGAGGCACAGGCAACTAATCTAAGAGGGCGGCAAAAGCCAACACATTCTGACTAGGCTTATAGATGCCCTTGGGCAGATAGCCTAGTACTTACCTATGAACCTATGAACCTATGTTAGGTCACTGTCCACATACTTTCCAGAGTCCTGAACAACTGGGTCAACTCTTAGGGGTGTATTATCAATGCAGTAGTTCCCTGGGGTAGATGACTTCCCAAGGGATACAATAATGCATTTTTTGGCATTTAGTTTCAGTCCATGATAATTGGCATCAGTTAATTATTTGTGGTAAACTTTCCTGCAGATGGCTAAGTCATTTGGAGATTCAGTGACTGCATATCTCTAAACTTAGTCAGTCATAGCCCTTTGGTATTGGCTTTTACTTCAGAAAAGTGGATGTCAAACAGAAGATGTCCAAGCACAGAACTTTGGGGGACTCCACTTATGACTGAACTCTTTGTGGAGGTAATTTCTCCAATTTTGATTAATATCTGCATCCGATCTGTGAGCCAGTTGGCAATCCAGTGAGTGACATGAGGATTTATTTCCAGTTTATTTAACTTTTCTACTATGCCTGAGTGGGGAATTGTGTCAAAACTTTGGCCAGGTTGAGGTATGCGCTCAGCATAATTTTTCCTTCATCCATTGCTTTGGTGCCCTTTTCAGAAAAATCCACCAGGCTGAGTAAGCATTGATGAATCCAAACTATTATCATGTAACAAAGCCAGTGTGTTCCATGCTGATACTAAATGAGCCCCTGACACTATTGTTATGATGTAAAATATCTGTAATGTTCCATGCTGATGGCAAAAGAGACTCTGACTCCACTGTATAATGCCTGTAACTGAGGCTCACACACTACTGTATTATGATATAATAAAGGCTGTGTGCTCAAGGCTGATGGTATCTGAGGTCCTGACACCATTGTATTATGATGTAACAATGCCAGTGTGTTCCATGTTGATGCTGACTGAGGATCTGACAATACAGTGTTATGGTGTAACAAATCATAAGTGTGTTCTGCTAATGATAATTGAGGCCATTACACTAATGTATTAAGGTTAGTACATTAGTGTAAACACTAATGTATTAAGGTTTAGCGAATGTAAAATAGTGGGGCTGTTAGTTTTTTTTTTTCTGTCCGAGCTCCATGGCAGCTTGGTAAGTTGCTGTGAAGCGGTGGACTCATTTTAACAGGCATTACTTGTACATTAATACCCTACTGGAGGATGTTCATTCTCCAGTTAGGGTGCTGATGTACAGTTCACCCATTCTGTAAGTTATGAATATTGTATGTGTGGGGGGGGGTCACTGAATCAGGTAATATGTCAGATTATAGTATTTTGCTTAGCTTTGAATTTAATATCTTGTCTAGAATATTTTATTGTGAGGTTTGTTAATTTTAGTTGGCATTTGAAAGATTAAAGATTTGTGTGGGCAGCTGCGGTGGTGCAGCGGTAAGCATTGCTGCCTCACAGCAAGAGGTTCTCTGGTTCAATCCTCAGCTGGGGTGCCTTCTGTGCGGAGTCTGCATGTCCTGCCTGTGGTCGCATGGATTTGCTCCAGTTTCCTCCCACATCCCAAAGACATGCTGCAGGTGAATTGGACACTCCAAATTGGCCCTAGGAGTGAGTGCATGTGTGTGCCTTCTGTTGAAGGTTGGGTGCTGGGCTAGCAACTTGACACTGTAAAAACTCCACTGCCAATCATGAGCAGACAGATGATCTGCTGTGATGACCCCTAACCGGGAAAAGCCGAAAGAAGACACTAATCTATTAAGGTGAAACAAAGCCTGTGTATGCCAAGCTGAGGGTAATTGAGACTCTGACACTAGTGTATTGTAATATAACAAAGCTTGTAGTGTTCCACACTAATGTTAACTGAAGCTATGACTCCACTGCATTATACCATAACAAAGCCTGTGTGTTCCATACTGAGGATCTGAGACTTCTATGTTATGATGTAATAAAGAATGTTAATTGTATTTGATGTTACTCATCTTGGTTTACAATTGATGATGAACAGGCAGGGTACTTTGTTTATATGCTTTATTACATAGAAACAGATCAGGATGCATAGCAGCAATACAAAATATAAACAAACTGATTAACTGTCAGACTACACAGACATACATGCTTACATCTCAACAGCTTACTACAAAATGGCAGTCAGGCTCACACTTGTGCAAGCCCCTAGAAAGCTTCTTAAAGGTATACATACATATTGAGCTACATCCTCCCTCTTTAATGAATTGCTCACAGTATAATGACATTTAAAAAGAAACATGCAATTGTACAGACAATAAGAAATAAACACAAGTTTCATGTTCAAGTTGCCGTGTATCTGGAACATTGTCTGGAAATGCGACCTGATCTAGTGATATAGCAATTGGAACTGGATTTAGCAACAAGGACAGTCATTGTTGAACAACTTGCTTCAGGAGTTTTGGGATTCTTCTCAGGAACAGGGATATTTACTGGAATGTTCTCTGGAACTGGAACACTGGATAACTCACTCTGAGATACAGAGTTTCTCTCGCAGGTATGATACTGCAATGCAGGCTCAGACATTGGGACCAAATATTTCTGATTCCACCTAAATTCTGCTCCTTGCAATTCCACAATGTACGATCTTGGCTCTGGGCATACACTCATCATGACTACAATCTGATCAAAACCTTTGGGCATCTTCATCCTTACTATCTCCTCTTTTCGTAATGGATTGAGTGGTTTGCTGGACTTGTCATAATAGGTCTTCTGGGATAAGCAATTCTTTAACAGATGGGCTTTCACTGATCCATTGTTCTTAACACATGGAACCAATAATGAACTACTAATTGGTAGTGTGGTTCTGGTTTGTCTCAACAGAAGTCTCTCTGGAGGTGAACCAAGATGTTTATCACGAGGAACATTTCTGAGATTTTAAAAGAAAACATTGCTATTGTCTCATTTCAACTTCTCTAATAATTTTTTTTTTTTGCATTTTGAACTGCACATTCTGTCAAACCATTTGACTGCAGGTACTCAGGGCTACTCATGACATGAGTAAAGTCCCACTCTTCAACAAATTGTTTGAACTGCTGGCTTGTAAATTGTGTACCATTGTCAGAAACAACTTTCTGCAGACTACCATAGACTGCAAAATAACTCTTCATCATTGTAAGGACAGTACTGGACACTAGATTAGGAAGTAGGTAAATCTCAAACCAATTTGAATAAGAGCCTACTAACACCAAGTAATGTTGATCATTCCAGTTGAAAATGTCTGTAGCTACTGTTGATCAAGGTATTTCAGGAATCTGGTTTAGGTGAAGTGGTTATTTCTGTTGATGTGGCTTAGTACAATTACATGCAGAACAAGATGAAAGTACTCTGTCAATATCCTTTGACATAGAAGGCCAAAATACTAGTCCTCTCACCCTTCTTTTGGTAGAATCAATTCCTGGGTGGCCACAATGCAAGATGGTAATATACTCTTGTTGCAAGGATTTTGGAACAATAAATTTTGGATCTTTCATGATAATACCATTGTCAAACAAAATCTCATCTCTGTAAGGAAAATAAGTTTGTAGGTCTACTAGCAAGCAAGATTGCTTTGAAGGCCATCCATGACTGATAAAGTGGTTGAGCCTTTGAAGAACTGGATCTGTGACTGTATAATTTTGAAGCTCATCAGGACGTGTGGAAGACAAATTTCTCACTTCCATGACTTCAAAATCAAGTTTCTCATTTTCATGCTGTTCAGTGGTATTTCTGGGTGATCTGGATAATGTATCAGCTAGATAAAGAAGTTTGCCTTTCATAAACAAGATCTGTTTTGATCTGGATAGGCTTACCATAAATATAATCATGGAACTTTGAACAAGCAAACACAATTGCCAAGAGTTCTTTCTCAATCTGCACATATTGCATTTCAGTTTGGGTTAGAGTTCTGGATGCATAAGCTACTGGACTACCCTTTTGAAGATTGACTGCACCAAGACTAAACTTCAAAGCATCACACGAAAGAATAACTGGTTTGTGAACATCACAGTATCTCAGAGTTGATGGACTGGCAATTTTCTGCTTCAGCACATCAAAAGCTCTCTGGTATTGCTCTAACCAGGACCAGGCTACATCTTTGTGTGTCAGCTCTCTAAGCGGTGTTGATATTTGGCTCAAGTCTGGAATAACTTGCCTAGGTAGTTAACCAAGCCAACAAAATGTTGTAGGGCTTGAACATTGCCTGGAGCTGGCATTTTCAAGAATAGTAGTTTGCTTGGCAGGATCTAGTTGTAAGCCTGAACTGGTAAACAAATGACCAACATAAGTAACTTCTCATAGTCTAAATTTGCACTTCTGAGGATTCAGCATAAGATTCATTTTATGTGCTCTTTCCACAACTTTCTTGAGGTTTCTGTCATACTCATCTTCACTATTACCTCCTACTAGAATATCATCTACTGTAATAGCATATGCATAACCAGAATAAATTTGATCCATGACATGCTGGAAGACTTCACTGGCAGAATTTATCCCAAATGGCATTCTCAAAAATCTGTACTTGCAAAAGGAGTACTGAAAGTAATTAGCAATGAAGATTTTTGATTAAGCAGAATTTGCCAGAATTAACTCTTTGTATCTAAGACAGAAAAACAGTGGCATTTGGTCTAAGAGCAGCGCCTTCTTAGAATGTGCACATTGGATGATGAGGTCTTTTCAGTGCTTTGTTCAAATCTTGTGGATAAATACATATTCTAATATCATCTGAGCTTTTCTTATGAGCTACTGCCATGCAGGATACCCATTCAGTAGTGGTTGATGAACCTACTGGACAAATTACACCTTGCTGCACCATTTTATCTAACACAGCTTTGACTGTTCTGCATAGGTGCTGGAACTTTCCAGGCTGGTCTTGCAACTGGGTTGACTTCAGGGTCTAACTTCATGGAGTACACAACTGGGAGTTTGCCTAGTTTGTCTTTGAAAAGATCAGCATAGGTAGAAAAAAATACACTGGGCAAAATTAGAAGAGTGGTCTTTTAAGATAACACAATGGACTTCTTTGTTAAATGAAAGTAGTCCCATTTTCAAACTGTCTCTGGGGCCTAACAATAACTGTACATGCCTTTTGACTACTTAAAATTGTAAGTCATAGCTGTTCCCAGCAGAGTAACATGAAAGCACTACTGAACCTTCAATTTGACTTTCTTCATCACCATAAGCAACAAACTTCATACATTTTGCCAAATCAAGTTGCTCACCAGCACATACTCTAGCAAATGTTTCTGCTGACATAACATTGCATTTTGAACCTGTGTCAACTTCAAGCTCTGTGGGCCTTCCATTTATCCAGACAGTACAAAATACTTAATTATTTGCCCATAATTCTACTGCAGTGACCGTTTCATTAAGCACTGACACACCATCAACATAAAAAGTAGGGTCACAGCTTTTTAATTGATCAACTTACTTTTTTTGAATGTTCTCTTCTAATAAAAGAATGTCCCTTGTTTGATTTACAAAACCTTTGAAAATTATTCCACTTTTTACATCTGTGGCATTGCTGACCAAAAGTTAAGCATTTTTCCCTTTTAGGCTCATGATTGCCACCACAGTTATGACAGTTGAATATGAGGCTAGGTGAGTATGTACCCTCATTCTTCTGCTTATTTGCTGACTCCCCCTTGTGCTTCACTGAGTCTGTATGCACTCTGGAATTTGCTAGAAAGCTACTGGGTTTCCCAATGACTGTCGCAAGGCATGCAGTTGCTTCCATGTGCTTGGGCCTGTTTCTTTTAACCACATGCTGCATACTATCAACATGATCTTTAGAAGATACTAGAACCATGCATTTCTCATTTGTAAGCATATTTGTGGGCTTTTCTGTAAGCTCATATATCAGACAAATCTCAATGGCCTTATTCAAAGTTAAATCACTGTCATGAAGCAAAATCTTTCTCACAGCATCATCTTTAATATAACACAGCAGTCTGTCTTTTATTAACTCGTCCCTTAAATCACCAAATCTACATGCTTTAGCTTTATTTCTCAAGTCAGTTATATATGCTGCAAAAGTTTCCCCAGGCTTTTGATCTCTTGTGTAAAATAAGTGCCCTTCCACTGTAATATTCATTTAGGGGTTATACATTTCTCTGAATTTACATATCAAGCACTTTGGGTTTCCCTTGATGCATCCAGTACCACTACATGGCAGTTTCCCCTTCCCCTGAAAACACAGCAGGTGCATACACAAATAAATTCTCTCTTTCAGTGGCTTCTGAACGAGCCATATTAAGCAGAATAAATGCCTTTGTATGATCATCTTTATCAGAAAATGCAGCTTGTATGAAAATATCATACTCTTGCTCACTCTCCAATTCTCTGCAATGTTATTATCAAATAAAAGAGGAGCTGTTTTTTGAAATCCATCTGCCATGACAACAAAGTATGCCCAAACACACTGAAGAAATAGTCCTTGTAATTATGTACGAACATGCACACACAGCCAGTACTTGTAAGAACATTCAAATGCACAATAAACTCTTTGAAATACTGTACATTGTGAAATATGCTTTGAAATGGCTGTATTTTGTGAAATAACTGTACTGTAGTAGAGAGTTGATTATCCGAACGTCAATTATCTGAACTGTCAATTATCCGAACGCAGCCTTCAGTTTTCAGGTAGGAAAAATCATGAAGTCTGAATATGTAAATGTTATTTGTATTCACTTGTGCATGTTTTTTTAGCTTGTAGCCTGCTTGTGTGTGAAAAATATTCTTTATTGTCTACTGGAATCGCTCAGTGGTTCAAAAGTGTATTCCCTGCATGCAGAAAAAAAATTTTAGAAGTTTTTTATCCAGTTCAGTGTATGTTTGATTATTCATACAGTTTCAGTGTCCAAACTACCCTAGGTCTGAATTAGTTCAGATAATTCACTCTCTACTGTACTGCACAAACATGCAAATACTTCATTCACTTCAGATATCTTGAATAGCTTTAGTTAATGCAAAAAAGTAGCACATAGTGAAAACATGTGGTAGTTTTCTTTATTTTATTAATTTTATGTGATTCGGATGTTATTTCAAACATTTTCCGTAGTTATTCAAATATTTTTTTCAATATGTCGCAGTTTTGGATATTTTGTTTACTTAGAAATTCATTTAGAGCACTCTGAGTGCTTCATTTTATATTTTGAAAATAAGAAATCATTTAAGTAAGCTTTGATACCTGAAATACATTTCTGACCTGTTTTCTTGCAAGTTATACATGCAGTAGGGATGATCCTTTCCTCTATATTCCTCCACGATTAACTGATTGCCTCTCAGTCTTGAATCTGGATTTCTGGATCCCTCTTCTGACACCATGTCACTTGTCTTGGTTTACAATTGAAGATGAACAGATGGAGTAGTTAATTTATATGCTTTATTAGAAAGAAGCACATCAGGATGGATAGCAACAGTACAAAATATAAACAAACTGATTAACTGACAGACTACACAGACATACATGCTTACCTCTCAACAGCTTACTACAAAGTGGCAGTCAGGCTCACATGTGCTCAGTATTTATACACTTGTGCTATCCCTAGGAAGCTTCTTAAAGGTATACATACACATTGATCTACATCTGCGGCACTGACACTACCATATTATGACGTAAATGAGGCCTAAGTCTTTTACATTGACAGTAGCTGAGGCTCTGATATTATTTTTGTGATGTAATAAAGCCAGCGAGCTAGGAAGGAATACTGCTTGGCTTACAAAGAAGCTAAGAAAGAAGTTGCAACAGCAAAGAATAGGGCATTGGAGGCACTCTACTTACTTCTGGAAAGTGACTCAGTAGGTGGCAGAAAGAGTGCACATGACATCAAAGGTAGACGGAAAGAGTATTTCCAGCAGCTTCTGAATGAAGAAAACCACACAGAAGTTGTACTGCCCCAGAAACAGCCTACACTGAGAGAAGAGGAGCCCACCCTAGAAGAAGTAAGACTAGTGCTAAGGAAAATGAAGTAAGGGAAAGCAGCAGGCTCAGATGAGGTCACAGCAGATATAATAAAGATGCTGGGTGAGATGGGGAGAAATGGCTGCTGAGGGTACTCATAGCAGTGTGGAGAGAAATGCATATCCCAAATGAATGGAAAATAACCATACTCGAGCCAGTGTACAAGAATAATGGGGGCATCCACAACTGTTGACAGTACAGAAGCATCAAACTCCTACCACACTGCATAAAAGTTCTGGAGAGGGTGAGTGATAAATGGATACACAGAGTAGTAGAATGTAAGATGGAAGATGAGCAGATCAGATTCAGATCAGGATGCAGCACAACTGACCCAATGTTTTCAGTGAGACTGATAGCTGAGAAGAAGCTAGAGGTGAGGAAAGAGTCCAACTGGGCATTCCTAGACTTGGAGAAAGAATATGACAAAGTCCCAAGAAAGCTGATCTGGGCAGTACTGCAGTGGTTCAAAGTCCCAGAAACATTGGTAGAATTAGTGCATGCTATATACAAGGTCCCAATGACTCAAGTACAAACAGTGTTCAGCCTCACAGAGGGGTTCCCAGTGGGAGTGGGTGTCCACCAGGGTTTATCTCTGAGCCCACTGCTGTTCATACTGGTGATGGACTGCATTAGCAAATGGGCTGGAAGGGGCAGATCAACAAAGTTGCTGTATACAGATGATGTGGCATTACTGGAAGACTCTGAGCAAGAACAGCAAATGACACGGAATGGAATGCAAAACTGATTTCACATGGGATGAAACTAAGCACAGATAAGATAGTGGTAATAACAGCAAACTGAGGAAATCAGAAGAGGCTGAGAATTGAGATAGAAGGGAAGATAGTGGAACAGATAAGTAGTTTCAAGTAGCTTGGAAGGGTGGTTAAAGAGTTGGGAAGTCTGAATGATGAGGTCAAAGCTAGAATCAGAGGGGCTGCAGCCAACTGGCATAGAGTCTCAGGTGTAGTACATCACAGAAGAATGCCAAAGAAGCTGAAAAGTAAGGTGTACAAAACAATGGTGCGACCAGTACTACTGTATGGTACAGAAACCTCAACAGTAAAGGCAGAGCAGATGAAGAAGCTAGAGGTGATGGAAGTTAAGTGCCTGAGAAGGGTGGTAGGATACACACTGTGGGACAGATGAAGAAATGAGGATATCAGAGCAGAAGCCAAAGTAGCTCAAATTGCAGAAATGATCAAAGAGAACAGATTACATTGGTTCTGACACGTGCAGAAAAGCAGACGACAATCTGGTGAAGAAGATTTGGGGCAGACAAGAAGAAGGTAAGAGGAAATAAGGACATCCAGCAAAGAGGTGGATGGACTGTGTGAAAGAAGATCTGTGACAGTTAGGCATGAGTGTCGAAGAAGGCAGGAATGTGGCACTGAATCGAGAGAGATGGTGGCAGTTAACATGATGCCCCGACCCCATGTAGAAAATTAGAAAAAAGGGTGATGGTGATGATGATGATGATGATGATGATGATAACTGAGGTTGTGATTCCACTGAATTATGATGTAAAAAAGCTTGTGTGTTCCATGCTGATGATGCAGTAAAGCATACGGTGTTCCATACTGATATTAATGGAGACACTAACACTACTTTATTATGATATAACAAAGTGTTTATGTTCCATACTGCTGGAAACTGAGGATTTGACCCTACTGGTGATGTAACAAAGCCTAGGTGTTCTATGGTGATGATAACTGAGGCTCTGACACAACTGTAATATGATATAAAAAAGCCTCTCATGTTCAGTGGTGATGGCAATTGTGGCTCTGACACAAGTGTTATAATGCTGTAGCAAAGACAGAGTGTGTGTTCCATGATGTGGTAATGGAGGCTCTGATACCACTGTATTTGGATATAACAAAAAGGCTGTATTTTTCCATGTTTATGGTAAGTACTAGTCAATAGCCAAGATTGCATTTAGTGATGACTGCCCATGTCCAGGAGGGTTGTGGGCACTATCCTTGGTAAGAATTTACGGTTCCCCATCCATTCATCCAGGTTCCTCTTAAACAGTGTCATAGAGGTGTTCTGTTTCACATGAATTGGTAGCCTGTTCCAAAGATGTGGCATTTGCTAGGAGATAAATCTGTCCCTCCAGCATGTCCTATTTAAGTCACTGGCTATATTTAAGTCCCTGGAATGGGTAGTCCTTGACCCATTTGATTTATGGATATGCAATAAGTTCATTAGGTTTGGGTCTTGGGTTGCTCTGCAGGCTGGACATATGTCTCCCCTAAGAAGTCTGTATGATACAGAGTATAGTGACTGGGATTTTAGTCGGTCAGTGTAAGGCACATGTTGGAGGCCCTTGATCTTTTTTTGTTAGAAACCTCTTAGGTCTCTGTAAATGTTGTAGGTGCTTAGTACAGTGCATACTGAATGGGGCATTATACTCAATTATGAACCGATAAGTCCCAAGTATAGGCGGGTTATAACTTCTTTTGCTCTCGAGGCGATGCCTTTAAAAAGCCTGTGATCTTCCATGCTGATGCTACCTGAGGCTCTGACACTACTGTATTACAGTGTAGGAAAGACTATGTATGCTATGCTAGTGGCAACTGAGGCTCAAAAATGTCTTAATTATGATTTAATAAAACCTGCATGTTCCAAGGCAGTAGCTACTCAGGTTCCGGCACTACTGTATGCTGATGGTTATACAAGCTCTGACTCTAATGCATAATGATGTAAAAAAGCAGGTGTATTCGATGATGGTAAATGAGGCTCAGACACTATTATACTACTCACCAGGCTGAGTATGGGGAGAGACACGATTGTTGCCTATCAAGGGCTAGGATCTGCTAGACACTATTATACTACTCACCAGGCTGAGTATGAACAGAGACACGATCGTTGCCTATCAAGGGCTAGGATCTGCCAGACCACTCTATCTTAGGACCACTACTGTTTAAATTATTTATCAACAACCTAAACACATCAGCCAAAGATGCCACCTAAATACAATACAATGATGACGCCACTCTAATATGTGTTGCTAGGACACCACTGATGCTCCAAACACTCACCCAGAAATCGTCTTCCTCCATAGAAGCTTGGCTTGACAACTCACAACTCCTCCTGAATCCAAAAAAAAAAAATAAACTACTACTATTTACTGCCAACTTTCCCCCCTCCAAAAAACTACCTTTAATATATTGTCATCAAACAAGACCAATATAGAACTGATATCCCACATCAAACTGATGTGTGTGATTACAGAAAACCACCTGAAATTTGATCTACACCTTCAGCAAGCCATAAAGAAGGCACACCAGATTCAATACTGCCCTATAGAATAAAACACTACCTTATTGACACTGTAAGACAAAATGTGGTCATTTTTTTTCTACTCCCCACCTTATTATATGCCTCTCCTGTCCTAAACAATCTCAACTCCTCTCCATCAGCCAGACTAGAACAATGGTACAATAAAGAGGCAAAATTCTCAACCAACCAACAAAATAGATTACATCATGCATTTCTCTAAAACAAGTAAACTGAATGGAAAAATAATTCTGTATTGTACTCACAATTATTTATAGACTAATGAACAAACATGAAAAATTCCCATCTCTTCACTCCATTATTCAACCTTACATAACTAAGAGATCTTTATGCTCTACTGACAAATCATTACTCTCCATAGTTAAAACTATAAACAATGCAGGATTTTCCCTGTATTCACATTACAATGTTAACAGCTGGAATACCATCCCACTTCATTTAATAACAGTTTGCAATCTGAAAGACTTTAAATGCCAATTGAAGCAATACCAGACACATAAATGTCTCTGCCCTTGCACCAGTCCTGGTTAGTTGGTACTAATGTACCTATATGAATTCATGCCATGATTCACTTCTGCACAAAACGTAATGTAGTATTATCGCAACAATGCCATCTGCTATCATCTCATCTCCTTTTCTTCCTTATGTCTCTTCCCCTCCTTTCTTTCATTGGGCTGCTCTGACTCTTTAAATAAGAAATCATTCATATTCAACCAATTTAACTGTTACTGTTAAATAAAACTGTAAGTGATATGATTAATATCAAGGAAGTATGAATAATATAATGGAAGTGTTGTTCATGAATAAAATTGACTGTAAATAAAGAAACAATACAAATGATGTCCACGATGCCTGTCTAATGGAACTTTTCTCCCCTAGGCCTCCACTGCAAAAGGGTACTGCTCAGTCGGACTTTCCTGGTAAACAAAGGCCAATAAGTAAATAAATAAGAAACTCAGTAAACAAATGCCAATAAATAAGAAACTCTAAAGGTGTTATTACTCAAAGACAGGAATCCAAGCAAGACACTCCCCTCTCTACAAGCTGTCTTCACCTTGGGGAATGTAGACATCTGGGCATTTACTGAGACATAGTTTAAGCCACTTCAGCAGTGCAGGGTTGCAATGCCTTCTACACATTTAGATTTGGTACTGCACAAGAAGGGACAAAGGTGGAAGTATCTCAATTTACCTCAACAACAAACACACCTCAAGGCTGGTCAAACAGTATGACGCACTTGAGTTTCTCCATGTCCAGATTACTGCTGTATATGCAAAGTACCATACCATTGCCTATAAGTCCCCTTCTATTACCCAGGAAACCCATAACACATACTTAAATGTACTAAAGACAATTTCTAGTCAACCCAACACCATATTAATTGGTGACATTAATAACCCCAGTATAAACTGGAAATCGTAAACAATTCAATGCATGCCATCACAGAGATTCCTAGACTTTGTAAACACAAATGCCCAGAACCAGCTAGACTGTATACCCATTAGACATGCTAACATCCTTGACCTGGTCCTCTCAAACACAGAAGAACATTGCACACACCCCCACACACACCCCAGTGTAATGTGTTCACTGGTCAGGTTGAACTATAGAAAATCACTATTTAACATAGTCTCCAGAAAGCCTTAATGCCAAGTGAATGGAGGACTGCAAATTTCCTCAATCTGCACAAGGGCAGGTCATCTAGCAAGCTGGGTAAATACAGACCCATAACTCTGACGAGTCTCTTATGAAAAACCATGGAAAGAATTATCATGGAAATGGTAAACAATGATATAGGAAAACTTCAGATATGGATTCAACTTAGCCCATCTGAAAGGAGTTATACTACTGATAATACAAGTCATGATCCCAACATTTCTGTATTATGAGGAAAAGCTAAAAACAAGAAAAGGCAAAAGTGCACTAATAAGCATTTGCATAAAAAAAGAGTAAAAATCCTACAAAATCTCCAGAACTGTAAAATAAAAATAGTGATTAGTCTAACTATGAGTGCATATAGATAGTGATAAAGTCATCCTGAGTGATGAATCAGGTAATGATGAACTCAATGTTTTGAACAAGAATAGTATAACAGTTGACCATTCCACTGCACCTGCTGTTAGTACTTCATATTCAAGTTTGTGTTTTTATCCTGAAGTGGTTGCATTAAATCATAATAATACAAACACATATGATACAAAAACGCAAGAAGTATAACATGTGGCAAGTCATCTTTACTTATAACCTAGGATGAGCATATGTTCAAAAGTATAATTGTAAGGAAAAAGACTAAAAATGTTAATGGTTCTAACATGTAGTTTACAGTAACTGAGACACTGGATATATTAACTATTGTCGATGACGTCAGTTCGATAACTGACAATATTAATGAACAATGTAAGGGAAGCAAGCAACAAATTTTAATTTTAAGATTCAATGTTAGAAACCTTCTGTCAAACACTTAAGTAGATTGAGCAAAAGCTTATATGCAATATCTATCCTCCCTGAACTAAAACTGACTGGTGCCCAAATTATTACCTAACGTGTTACAAGTTAAACCTAAATATGATGCTCTATTTATTCATGCTGGTACAAATGATCTGAGGCAAACCCATTTAAGACATATGAAGAATTCTGTCCATGACATAAATTAATTTTTGAAAAGTCAAAATATCAGCTACATGTTAAGTGAAATTATAGGATCATGTTCCTGGACAGACTGTTCTTGGACAATCTATTCACTAAAGCCCATATTTTTAATACTTTAAGACAATTGACTCTGAGATATAATGTAAAGCTGATTACTTATTGAGAAGGCTGTATTTATGACTTTCAGTTTTAGGGATATGTTAAACTTGGATTTTTATTGTGCATCTCACGTGGCTATTAAAATTAATAACTGAACTTTTTTATTAAAAGGCAAACCAAAAAAAATCTTCACAAAACATAGACAATTTAATAATACTTTATAGTGCTTCTTTGTAATGCTGGAAGTCTAGGGAATAGATCTGATGAACTTGTATTTAATTTTTTAAAGAAAATTTTAAAATTGTTACTATAACTAAATCCTGGAATTCACCAATATTTTCATAAATGATTAGAGTAAATATAAATGTCTTCAAACTAATACCCGAGGTGGTAGTGTTACCCTGTGGGTTCATAAGACTATTCCATCTAGTCTTACAACACAGAAATCTGAGTCTGAAACCACTTTTGTTCAAGATTTTTGAAACACATAGAAAAATGATATTCAATGTGTAGTAGATTGCCATAGTCCAAGTATTGGTAGTGCCACACCCAGGAAATATTTATCCAATTTAGAACATTGTTTCAATGCTAAATATAACATTATATTATTTGGTGATTTCAATTATCCCAGTATCTTACTGGACCACCTTTTCCACTAATTCAGTCTTTGGAAGAGAATTTATCAATATTATTTCATTTCATGTGCTGACTCTACTTGTTTCAAAGAATACAAGAGAAAAGTATTTACTGGACATTGTTGTAAATGATATTCTTGATAAAAGTCATCAGTTAAAGGTTTTACTATATTTAGGTTTGGCTCATCACAAAGCTATTTTATTTGAGATTGATACAGCAACCCAGAAAACATTAATTATGAAACTAAACAGTTCAGGATGCATTAATTATGATAACTTAACTACCCACATTGTTAATATTAATTGGTGCAATCTTTCTCTTCTTCCAGAGTCAAAATATGAATATTTGAGCCTTGAAAAACTGCTGAATAGTACTAATAAACTATTTAAGGGTAAAAGAATGGCAATTCTTCTATTTTTGTTTAGTAGAACAGGACAATTTTAAGGATGTACAAAAAAAGAGAAATTATAAAATGTTTAAGACATTCCCAATAAATATTAATAAGAAAAAATGTAATGCAACATGTAAGAAATTAAAACAGGAAATTAAGATGTGACGTCCCCATTCTTGGCCAGTAATCAAGGAACCTGAATCCTCACCACTGGCACTGGAGAGGGACATTCACTCAAACAAAAATAACACCAAGTATTTCCAGATGCCGCTCTTTGCATCAAGCACAGTTTCCCTTAAGAGCACACAGGGAACACAGTCCGGGGGCTGGTTTTCCCTCTCTCTCTCCAGATCCCTAATAAGTCTCTCCACTGCCACAGCTATAGAGTTGAGCCCTCAGCTGAGTGCCTAAGCCAAATCCTCCACCACTGTCTCTGTGAAACCAGTGCTTCATGTCTCTACTCCAAGCAGCTGACAAACACACTCTTTGAGATTTGGTTCTCACACACACACACACACACACACACACACACACACACACACACACTGACCTGGGAAAAGCTGGCACAAATTTACTAGCTATGCCCCCTTCTGTCCAGACTATAACGTAGTAACACTGCCACCAGACACTCCATTGCCAACTACTCTAAGGCTCTTACTCTAAGGCTTTCACAAGGATAGCCAATTATACTAACTGAAATTAATATTAACACAAATCACAATGCTTGGCAAATGCAGTAAGGCTTTCAGGAGTCCTCTCAAAGTTTAAAATATTCTCTAAAGGATCAGCCACAATGAAAAGTTTAAATATATTTAATAACAAATAATAAAATAACATTAAAATACTAAATATCTATTTACAATAAACACCAAAGTTTCAATCATAGGAAATATTAAAATAACAGATTCACACAGATACAGAAAAACAGTGTATAACTGATCTCACTATATTTTTCTGACTGATCTAAAAATAGCTATTCCCTGGTTCACTTACTAGAGCAAGGCAAGATGAAGTGGGTGAGTGATCCTTCTATGTCAGGTTCCAAAAAACAGACTGCTCTGAGACTTCTCTTCCATCTGGTATTAAAATATAATTTTTGTCCTAGATTACAGAATGACATCACATACATCTGGTCATCTGACTTCTGGTTCCCACACTACCCCCATTGCTAGAAAGTGAACCAGAATTTAGCACATATTTGTTACTATATGTTCAGATAGAGCTTTGCTGAATGCGTTATAGCATCTAGAAGCTATAAAACCATAAAATGCTTAACTCTTCCTATAGGAGCTAATAAACCATTCTCTGACACAGACATTTCATCTCTGGCTACAGTCAGAACTGTAAGATACAATCTTTATGGCTAAATTAAGTAATTTAATTTCTTACTATTTTTCAAAGTTAGCTGGCATGAGATTAACCTCTTCTCTTCCGGTATTCTCTGTTAAAACATATACATTTAATCAGTTACAATACAGTCAGGACCCACTGTTGGTACTTTTTTTAACACAAGGAGCTTTACAAATGTATTTTTCAATACAAGCATCTGTACAAATCAGTTTGACATACAAATGACATATAATTCTTTACAAAATTCCTGATAGCTGTGCTTGCATGTGTTATACATCCACTGCCCTACTTCTCCTGGCATAGCTGGCAATACCTCATATCATCACATAAGATATCAAAATTAAGTTATGAAAACAGATTGATTATGGATACTTCTAATAACAAAGCATTTTATGAATACAACAACTCAATAAATAATAAATCATCAAGTAATACAATTAAAATGGGTAATGAAGTTATTCAGTATGTATGCTTATTGCAAGTGAATTTAATAGATTTTTTTTCCTTTCTAATACAAACTTTGGTAAACAGACTGAGCACACTGAACATATTGCTGTTTCTGGATTCTGCTCATTAATTACTAAGACTTCAGTCTTAAAGGCTCTTAATAAAACAAAGAAGACTGCTCTATGGGTCCTAATTTGATTCCAGGTCAGCTTTTGATGGGAACTGAAGAAATAATTACACCTATTTTGTGTAATATGTGTAACAAAGTTTTGATTAACGAGTTTGTTCCAAGTCCCTAGATATGTTCTTGTATAACCCTATTTATAAGAAGGGTACAAAAGATCTTATGCAAAATTATAGACCAATCAGCTTAACATTCTTAAATGGTAAGTGTTTTGAAAGATGTTTGATTGATGTTACAAATAGCAGAAGTAACAGCTTAGCAGTTAGTGATTTAGATCAACATGTTTTTTAAAGATACATTAGCTTTGAGTAACATAATAAGTTCTTATGAACAGATAACCATGGCTTTGTGTCTGGGATTATTTCCTAGTGTATTTTTTTTCAATCTTGCTAAAGCTTTTGATTGTCTTCTGTACAAAGTTATATGTAAATGTTTAATAAAAGCTAACACAAACTGCTATATTACTAGATGGATTATGAACTGGTTATGAATAGAAAACAATTTGTTAAGAAACACTGATAGGTTCATAGGTGTGTACTAGACTAATGGCCCTGAAGCCTTTACAAGCCAAGCCCAAAGGATTACCCTGGCATCGTGCCACCCATCCTTAGTTCTTAGTGCCTTTGTTGAGTAGAGCCACTGGAGTGATCCCCGGGTGAATTTTCTATTTCCAATCCACTAATCAAGATTTTTCTTGAAGAGGGCCAGTGAGGTGCTCTGTTTGATATGTATGGGAAGTCTATTCCATAGCATGGGAAGTCTTTGGGTTATGAACCTGTCCCTCCAGCATGCTCTGTTGATTATGGTAATGAGGTTGAGGTCTCTGGAGCGTGTGGTGTGGAGGGATTGGGAATTCTTTAGATGTAGCATTTCTAACAGAGCTGGGTCAGACATGGCTTTGTAAGTCAAGCAGAGATTGCCTCTAATTAGGCGATATGAGACAGAGAATAGTTGGAGTTTTTTGAGTCTGTCCATACAGGAGAAGTGTTTAAAGCCTAGGATCCTCTTTGTGAGGTACTTTTGCGGCCTCCCCAGTTGTTGCAGGTGTCTAGTGAGGTACATTCCAAATGGGGCATTGTACTCGATAATTGGCCTAATGAGGGAAGAGTAGAGGGAGACAATGACTTATTTCTTCCTGGATGCAAAACCCATAGTAATGAGATGTGCCACATAGAAGGACTTTCTGACCACAGTGGCAACGAGGTGGTCAAAAGAGAGGTTGCTGTCAACCTGTGTTCCCAGATCTCTTATAACGCTTTCTGTGTTCAGTGGACTACCATTAATGTGGTAATTTAAGGGAACCAGGTTTTTCCCAAGGGGGATGATGACACATTTTTTGGCATTGAGCTTAAGGCCATGGTTCTGACACCAGCCTTTGGTCTCCATGAGGCCTTTCTGTAGGATGTCAACATCACTTGCAGTGTTAATAATAGCTACCAACTTGCAATAATCTGCAAACTTTGTCAGCCAGAGTCCCATTGTGTTTGTATGGACTTCAGGGAAGTAGATACCAAACAGGAGAGAACCCAGGACTGAACCCTGTGGGACTCCACTCATGACTGGTCGGCAGTCTGACTTGGAGTCAGCTACTTTCACATTGCGGGTTCTATCTGTGAGCCAGTTTGTAACCCACCTAGTGATTTAGGGGTTGATGCCTAGCCTAGTGAGGTTTTTCTATGATTCTTGAGTAGTGAATGGTATCAAATGCCTTGGCCAGATCAAGGTAGGCTGTATGAACCACCTTACCTTCATCCACAGCTCTGGTGACTGACACAAAGAAGTCGACCAAGTTGAGCAGGCATGATCTACCCTTCACAAAACCAAACTGTGCAGGATCCAGAGTTTGGAGATTCCCTAAATCCTTGTTTATTAGGTCCATGATGATGCGTTCCATAGCTTTGGATATCAGACTCGTCAGGCTAATGGGGTTATAATTCTCGGGTTCTGTAGTTGCTCTTCCTTTGTGGAGAGGAAAGACTGTAGCAGTGCACCATTCGGTAGGGACAAAGCCTGAGGTGAAGCTGTGATTGAACAGGGCACACAGGTGAGGTGCCAGTTCACTCTGTAGTTCATGTAGAACATAGCCAGGTATATTGTCAGATACCATAGAAGCTGTATTCTTAGCCTTGGACAGTGTTGTTTTAATCTGTACAGCAATAATACTGGATGCCTGGCAATCTACTGGTATTATGATTGGTCCTTTGGGGGCAGGGGTAAAGTTAGCACTGAATCTGTCAGCCAGTATATTGGCAATATCTGTTGGCTTGGTATAGGAGGTACCATTGTGCAGTCACTCAGAGCAAATCTGGGCATTGCCGTGGAGATTCTTTACATAACTATAGAAGTCCTTGTGGTTGTCTTTACTAGCTGCTGCAACTATGTTTTCATAGCTAGCTTTAGAGGATTTGATGAGGAATCTCACCTTTTGTTAAGGCTGATAAGGGAGTTTTTCCATTCTTGGGACTTCATCTTATTCCACATCAGTTTCCTCCTTATGTTGTAGAATTTATTTATGGCAGAGGACCACCAGACTGGCTTCCTTTTTTTTGAGAAGAGTGTCTTGGATCTATTGGGTATGGCGAGATCCATGCATTTGTGTA